>NW_012114400.1:10122574-10205630 GCF_000951035.1 Colobus angolensis palliatus | reverse complement strand
GGTAGGGGAAATAAAGTTCAGCTGGGCCCAATTGCCAAATCACAAAACTGTTGTCTTCTCCATGATTTTAATTTCAAGTATTGCACTCTCTGGCAACCCAGATCCTATCTTTCCAGCTCACTTCCTGTAGAACTTTGGCCCAATAGTTCTTCGACTCCACTGAGACCAACAATCCATTGATGTTTACAAAGTCTCTCAGAGTCGCCATAGCCTCAGTTTCTCTGTACCCAGGTTACTCTTATAATCATTCTCATTGATTACGATAAATGCCTAGTCCAGTTTCCACTCTCTACCCTCATCGTGTTCACCTGCTAAAACCTCGCCACCCGTATTTAAATTCAACTCTCCACTTTTTGTCTGTACCTGCAGAGCTGGAACATTTTGGGGCAGAAACCACACAACCATTCTAAATGGCCTTATTTTAAGTTCATAAACTATGTTAAGTTTATTCACCTCAGGTGAACTCAGTACTCTCCAGCACCCTACTGTATTTCCCTTGTCCATTCTGGGACGCTCACAGATGTACCATCTCACACTTTCTCCATGCCATGCCTTTGATGCAAACTTCAAACACATCCTCTCCCTTTTCTTTCTCAGCTCATGACCTTGCTACCTGTTGATATCAGTTATCTGTTGCTGCATAATAAAACACACAAAAACAGAGTGACTTAAAATAAAAACTGTCTTATTTAGATCACCGCTTTGGGGTTTGATAATTTGGGCTGGGCTTACCTTTCCTCAGGTGGGTCCACTTATACATATGGGCCTCAATAAAGGCAGTTGGGATGATGAAGGCAGCTGAGACCTCTCCCCACACGAATTTTCTTTCTTCATCAAGATTCCCAGCATGAAAGTGGAAGCTGCAAGGCTTCTTAAATCTAAAGTTAGAACTAATACAACACTTCTGCTGCATCCTGTTGTACGGAGATCATCACAGGGCCCAGCTTAAAGGGCAGTAGAAATAGACTTCAGCTCTAGATGAGAGGCCAATCTGTGGCTACATTTACAATCTACCACACTGATTAGTCACAGTAGGGCCATTGTATCACCAATAAGGAAAGAAAATAAAGAAAAATAGAACAGAAAGCAAACACTGTGTTTTTAAATCCATTTTATCAATGTTCTCATATATGTTCAGGTTGTAAATATTCAATATTTGTGCTATTGTTTTACCTTAAATATTGATTGAATCACATATTAAATGGTCTATGTTAGGGGATCAACAGTGGTCCACATGCTTAATTCAGACTGTAATTAAAGTTTTTGTAAAAGGAGTTTTATTGCAATACAGCCATGCTCCTTTTATTTATGTATTGTTTATGACTGTGTTCACACTACAATCGTGGAGTTCAGTAGTTGCGAGAGAGATTGTATGGCCTGCAAAGCCTAAAATACTCTTTGGCCTTTTGCAGAAAAAAATATTGTCAATTCCTGCTTGATGGCATCATTTTCCCATCTCTGAAGTGAGCCAAATTTTTTACAGAATTGTAACAGACATATGGTCCATTACTCATATCCCATTGGTTTATGCAAAAGAACTGCCCCAACAGAGCCACAGCTTACAGACCCACCTGTTAATGCTCTAAGAAATTTCTTTGGTAGGTTGTCAGATTCTACCACACACAATGAAATATTTATTCCACGTAAAAATAAAATTAAAAATCACTGCAAAAGACCAGTACAGCCACTTCTTCAAATGGCACTAAAACTTAAGCAATGCAAAAGAAACCATCTTTTACTCAATCTGTGATATCAAACCATTCATCAACATGGAAGAGTAAAATTTAAATATGGTTCTTAAACATTATTGTACTTCAGAGTCATCTAGGGAGGTTGTTAAAGGATTGACTTGTAGGCCCCATTCCTCAGAGATTGTGATTCAGTAAGTTTGAAGGATGGCCTAGAAACTGTATTTTTAAGAAGCATTACATTAATTTTGATGTTCATGGTTTAAAGACCTCACTTTAAGAAACTCTAAAGTAAATGGCGTTAGAAACCAGAAATAAATGGGGCTTGGTTAACCATTACTTTTATTCCTTTACTTTCAAGAGAAAAATAAAAAGCATAGTATGTATTCTCATAGGTTAATAAGTAAATAGTAATACATCATTTCCTTAGAATTTTCACTAGAATTTAATTAAAAAGTCATTTTGGGGCACTTTAGATTCTATTTCAAAAGTTTACTTTGTGGCCGGGCACAGTGGCTCATGCCTGTAATCCTAGCACTTTGGGAGGCTGAGGCGGGCGGATCACTTGAGGTCAGGAGTTCAAAACCAGCCTGGCCAATATGGTGAAACCTGATCTCTACTAAAAATACAAAAAAATTAGCCAGGCATGGTGGCAGGCACCGTAATCCTAGCTACTTGGGAAGCTGAGGCAAGAGAACCCTTGAACCCAGGAGGCAGAGGCTGCAGCTAGCCAAGGTTGCGCCACTGTACTCCAGCCTGGGCAACAGAGCAGGACTCCATCTCAAAAATAAGTAAATAAATAAATAAGTTACTTTGCTTAATCTCCCTCATGCTCTTCCTGACAATATGAACTAACTCTTTATTTTATCAATATTTTAAAATTATTAAAACTACTGGACTTCATTTAGCATTCTGGAAGGCACTCCTCTATTTTCACACTCTTTCCTTAAAATCCTATTTCAATACCATTTGCTAAAATTTTTCATTAAGAAAAGCAGTGTAATGTAACAGAAAGAGAACTGAAATTAAAAGACACAGATGTGACTCACCTAATATGTGTATGTGATCTCAAAGTAATTTTTACATGTAACATGAATACATTATACCAACTACTTTTTGCTATACCTTACAAATTTGGCAATCTGCGATAGTCTGCTTTTTATATTTGTGTCAAGGAAGGTTTTAAAGATCAATTACAAGTGTTTACATGTAATTCTTATTTGGGGAATAAAGGCCAATGAAAAAAGTTCTCCTCTTGCTAAAAATATTGAGCCTATCTTTAGCAGGCACCTAGATTAAAAAAAAAATAGGGAAGTATACTTTAAATTGACACCAATAGGAGGAAATGGTATTCTTTTTTCCTTTTAAATCCATGAATACATGTAAAGTTACATTTCATTACAATTTCAATTTTATATGACTGTATCATTGGAATGTTGCTACTGAAATTTGATGATAGTTTAGGTCTTCAGTTCACCTATGAATAACTGAGATGCCTTAGCTGAATGAATTCTTATTCCATGTCTACTATTTTGCTTGAACCATAAATAACATTCAGGCAGAGTTATGTGGAGAAAATGAAAAATTTCGTGCAGTCCTTTCGATAGCACAGATCTGGAAGTCCCAAACTTGTTCCCTTTTTTATTATTTTGCATTTATATAGCCCCTTAAATGTAACTTAAATCCATAAAAATTGGAAGCATTGAATTGATGCCTGAGAAAACCCCAATAGAATGGAACTCAGAATGGGGCATAGAAACAAAACAATACTCCTGTAATAATGATTGTATAAGCAAAGTCAATTGCTTTTCATTGTTTTTTTTTTTTCTTCTGTTTGTGTTCCCATGTGCATATATGCAACAAGAAACCCAGTGATTTTCAGCAAAGACATCAAATAGCTTACATGTCAAAGAGATAAAGCAATGATAGGCCCTCAAAAGTGGGGATAAATAAGAAGCCAGGGCTTTCTGAGCAGGGTGTCCTTGAATAAATGTACTAACAGTAATAGTAGGAGCAGCAGCTTCAAATGTGTATAGCGCTTGTTAGGTAGTAGGCACTAAATATTCTACCCACTTTACTTCATTTAATTTGCACAAAACATAGAAACCCTTAAGGAAAGTATTATATTCCAGTTTTAGCAATGAGGAAACTCAATGTTGGGGTTAAGACTTTTGGTCACAATTCCACTGTTAGAAAGATGCAGAGTCAAAATTCAAATGCAAATCTGGGGTTTGACCTGAAGGCTATCTTCTCTACTCAACTAGGTAATCACTTAACTTCTTTTAGAGGATTCGCTTCTTATCTCCCCACTCACTAACTCAATCTCCTGCCCTCTCCATGTACCCAGTGCCTGATTTCTGAACTGTTTCTGTTAATATTAAAAGCCCATCAAGACTCCTTGAACACAGTGTGTGCTTAAAAAACGGTTGTTCTTTTCTTTTCCTCCCCACTATCAATAATTACTCTTTAGTGGTGGCTTAGCTCTCTGCTGTCTGACATGGAAGTACATAGCTGAAAACATATTCCCACTGAAAAATTAATAATGAAAACTGGTATTAATGTATTGTTTTGGTGCATTTTAACATAGGATTCACGAACACATAATGCTAGCCTATGGATTCATTACAGATTCTGTGGCAGGCCAATGGTAAAGATATCTAGGGGTAGGAAGAAGTTAGGGTGACCAACCACTCCAGTTTGGCCCCAGCTGAAAGGTTTCCTAGAACATGGGACTTTCAGTGCTAAAAGCAGACTGTTCAGGCAAAGGGGGACCGCTGCTATGGTTTGAATGTTTGTTCCTTCCAAAATTCATGTTAACATTTAATTGCCAATGTAATAGTATTGGGAAGTAGGACCTTTAAGAGCTGATTAGGTCATGAGGGCTCCACCTTCATGGGCAAGCTTCATGCTTTTTTAAAGAGGACTTTCAGGAGTCAGTTCTCTCTCTTGCTCTTCCACTCTTCTGCCATGTGAGGAATGGCGCTACCTGCCTCTGGAGGATGCAGCATTCAAGGCACCATCTTGGAAGTGGAGAGACCCAGTCCTCACTAGACACAAACTCTTTCAGTTCCTTGATCTCGGGCTTCCCAGCTTCCAGAACTGTGAGAAATATGTTTCTATTTTTTATAGTAGAAATGTATTTTCTTTATATTTTTACATATATTTTATATTTATATTTTTTATATTTTTCTATATTTTTACACCCAGTCTTAAGCATTCCATTATGGTAGCACAAAATGGACTAAAACAATAACCCCATGCTAACTCTTCTGAAATTACTCCAGTAATACTCCCTCAGGGTTGATCTACTAGTGCAGAAAGGCCATACATCGCTTTATTCACTCCAAGTCACATACATAAGCATTAGGTGAGGAGACACTTTGAGAAAGATGGATTATAATATAAAAATAAGAAGTAAAGAAAAAGTGTATAACCCCCAAACATGCTTTTAATATCACTAATCTAATTTCACCTTGAAATACTCAAGGGAACCCTGGCTATACTCATGAGGCCTCTTTACAATTACATTATGTAGTAAGATTACATTTTTCCATATTCGGGTTGATTTCTATGGAACTAGACTTATTCAAATATTTAACATTTGTTTTATATAGATAAATTTACTCAAAAGTAAGTTTACTAGTATCACAGGTCTACAAGCATACTTGCTTCCTCACAGCATGAGGAGCTAATAAGACCAAAGTAGTTATGTACTTTAACAGAAATGTTCAGTGATTTGTATTTTGAGATAAACCCTAAAATTAAAGTATTATTTACGATTTTATACATGAGAAATTGGTTAAGAAATTTTCTATGAGATAGGGAAGTCTGAGCTACCCTTAAGGTTTTATAATATCTGCATCCTGCGTCTTCTGGAAATTCTATTTACATACTTTTTATATCAACAAAAATGGGAAATAAAACAAATTTCTTAAACTAAGGCAAAAGACAATAGCAGTGCAATTTTTGTTGAAATTTCTTCAACCACTTTCTCAGAAAATCACAGCACCTGATGGCATTTAGAATTTTTTCAAAGAACAAAGTTTTCAGAAATAACAAAATGTAAGCTATATACTGAAAAATTGAATGTCCAATTTAAATAATATAATATCTATACACATTCTAATGCCTTTATTATTTTATTATTATTGTTCCCAGCTCACCCTGGAGGGTGTAAGGAAGTGGGAGATGGGTTGGGAGTGGTAGATGAAGAAAATGTGAGTCTCGGAGGTGAGGAGATGAAGGGAAGGTGGAAAATATTTTAGTCACTTTTCAGGTTGTGGTACCACCTTTTCCTCACCACCATTTCCATAAAATATTTCAAATCATAAATACTGCAAAAGTAGTTCCATGCTGTCAACACTAATAGTAAATAATGAGTCAAGGAAGTGGATTAAAGGAAAAGTATGAAGTTTCTTATGGCTGATAGTTCTCTGTATGATTTTGCGAGGAAACATAGTTGTCGTAGTAAATTATATTTTCATCACCATATGCTACGTTATTATTTATTATTTTTCCAGTGAGTAATTACAGTTTTTAATTAACAATAAACCACTGAAAATTAAATGTATATACTTATGTCTGAAATGAATGGAGTAGAAGCAAAAGGCAAGTGATGTCAAGAACCTCTTTTATTTCTGCCAAAAGCACCTCTTCCCTATGTTGATGAGTTAGCATACATTATTCCTCCATTCTATGCTCAGAGACTGAAACAATACGGAAGGAGGAAAATGAAGTACAAATTAGAGAACCAACAATAACTTACACTTACACAGTGCTGTGCATATGCCAGACACTCTAAATGCTTTTTACATATTAGTGAAAGTTGATATATACCTCATTAAGGGCCCACCCCACAAGGAAGATATTATCCTCCCCCAGATAAAGATATTAAGGCAACAAACCTTGCATAACTTACCTAAAATGACATACTTAATAAGTATAGGAGTTGGGCTTTCAACACAGATATCCTGGTTCCCAGTTCTGTGCTCTTAACCACTCTCATCTCTCTAAAGAAAAATAATGGCTATTCACAAGTATAATATCAAATTAAAATAGTTAGAAGGTAGTGGATCAATGAGCAATCTAAAATAACATGTAACAACATGGAGGAATCTCACAGACACAATATGAGTGAAAGAAGGCAGGCAAAAGAGTGTATTCTGCATTATCCCATTTATTACATATAGTATACTAGTATATATAGATATATACTATTTACAGTATTATAGATACATAGTATGTCATACTGTATACAATATGTAATATAGACAGTACATACACTATGAGATATCTAGACATATATATACTATTTATGGATAAATATATACTACATATATAGTATATATAATATTTTGCGTTTATATATGCCAAATGACAAAAAATAGGCTATGCTGCTGGAAGCTGGGATAGCAGTCACCCTTGGGAGTGAGGGGTAGCAACTGGAAGGAAATACGAAGAGGGCTTCTGGATGCTGTTAGGCCGGCTTTTTTTTTTTTGATCTGGGGTATTGACTACCTGGTGTGTGAGTTTGTGAAAATGCATCCAGCTATGTACTTATGATATGTGCCCTTTTCTGTGTGTATATTGTATTTCAATAAAAGGTTTTTAAAGGAGGAAATGATAGGAGCTTTTAGATTACATCAAATAAAGCAGGAACGACCGTCTTTTTTTTTTTTCTTTCTTTCTTTCTGAGTTGGAGTTTCGCTCTTGTTGCCCAGGCTGGAGTGCAATGGGTGGATCTCAGCTCACTGCAACCTCCGCCTCCTGGGTTCAAGAGATTCTCCTGCCTCAGCCTCCTGAATAGCTGGGATTATAGGGGCCTGCCACCATGCCCAGCTAATTTTTTGTATTTTTAGTAGAGATGGGGGTTTCACCATGTTAGCCAGGCTGGTCTTGAACTCCTCACTTCAGGTGATTGGCCCACCTCAGCCTCCCAAATTGCTAGGATTACAGGCATGAGCTACTGCGCCCAGCCTCCTCATTTTTACTAACACTCTCCTTCTGTCCCATTCTAAGGTAGGAGATTCTAAAGTGTCATATCCCCGACTATGCCTTTCCTACCTTTCTTTCTATTTTTCTCATTAATTTTCTTTTTTTACAGTCTTTTTATTAAGGTAAAATATACATATGTAATGTACCATCTCTCTTGTCAAAAGAAATCTAAAAAGAGGGAAAGCTATTTTTAGTTTCTTGCACTAAATAATAATTTGAATATCCAGCCTCACTTTTATTTAGAGAAAAGTGTTACAAATAAAAGATAAGAAAGATAAAATTTTCTGAACCATCAATAATTAAAGAAGTTAACAGTGACTAAATCACTTTTTGCCAAGCATGAAGACTGAGGTATAAATGTGTCACCACCTCCTGTAAGACACTCTTCCCTTCCTAGTACTGCTACAGCCAGTACCAGAAGGGGGTGGGAGGGGAGGTGCTGTTAAGAGATTGGGCTTTTTTCAGAGTTTGAAAGAAATAAGAGAAACCCAGAATTCACAATTGAGAGCTTTAAAAAAGTGTAAAAACTATGATATCCGATTTCACGGCTCTCAAATTCTCAGAACATTGGTTTTGAACAGGATATATCTTTCTCCAAACTGCCATATGGGCCTTTGAGCTTGAGACATCTAATAATGAGAAAAATAAGGGAGAAAATACACCACATTATCAGAGATTGTTTCTAATGGAAACCCAGTTTTGACAACCCCACCACCTGCTTTATATCGTTAATCTGAGAAACTATGAATAGGAAGGGGGTAAGGAGACACATTGCTAATAAAATATTTAAGAACATCAGGAAGAGCCACGTCAGGCTTTTAGTTTACCCAGAAAAAGCATCTTCCTAAAGTATCACTTGACCAAGATTTACTGTATTAATAAAATCACCTTCAGATTATAAAGATAGAAAAAAATGCATGAAATGCAGACAGATAACCTATTTTTAAAATCTGGAATGAAAGGACAAAATGTTTTAGATGAAAGACAATGCTAAGCATCTTGCCCTTTGAGGTTGCAGTGTTTACTTTGACCTCATCATTTGCAGGTGATTGGTGCTGAGTACAAATATCTCAAAATCATCTGAGATGTCCACATAATGTTGCATAAGATTTAGTATGCCTTGAAACAAACAAACTAACAAACAAGCAGGGACGACTATATAGTTAATGTGTGAAGGCTATCTCCTCCACAATTATTGTTGCTAGAGGAGATGAATGATTGATTGCATGTGATGGAATTTACCATCTTTCAAATGTGCATTTTCCTCTTGAACACAGAAATAATGATGGTCCCAGAGAGCCATGCAGATTGCCCAATCTATCAGCATTTTTCTCCGTGTTTGACTTTCATTCCTCTGCATTTGATTGCTTCTGAAATAATGGTCGCAGAATTGAAAATGCTCTTTATATTCCCCAGATGATTTTCATTTGCAATAGATAAGCAAATGCAATTTTCCCTATTACACTAACCAGGAAAAGACACCCCCATACATTAGAGCATTCAATAAATACAGGGGAGGGGATTCCACTGGGTACGCTAGCCCACTCAAAAGACAGGGAAGTAAGAATGATGTGCAACTAAGCAAGCAAAGTCTGTTTCATCCACACATGCCTAGAAAGTGAGTAGACATCCTATCTATGCATTAAAAGTACATGTCAGCCTAATTCTGGGGCCTATTTTCTACATATAAATAATGGGATTAAGCACATATCCTGTGCAGTGGTATTTTACTAATTTAAAGTGACATGAGAAGCTTGAATTATCTATCATTTCAGTACATTTGAGTTAATAGCTCTGTCTGGCATTCCCTACAATAGAACTTCTCTCCCTACCCTCTTTTTCGCCTCACCCACATACCTCACCAGTCAGTTCTTGAACAATGGGAAATTGTTTACTTTATGGCATTTACTACTTATCACTGACTGCGGAGGGTTTTGCGGAGGAAAATTCTCAAGAGTTTTGCAAGAAAATGTAAGCTGTCGACCTCACTGATCTGCATAAACTCCCTCCTAAATCTCAAATATTTTGCTTTTGTTTCAGGTTATTTTCAATGAGAAAATAACAAGAAGGGAAAATGTTTCAAAAGCCCAACTTTCGGCTTCTTTTGCTTCATATTTTGTTACTTTCTCTTTTTTTGGCAAGAAAAACTTAATTATGTAAAGTAGCGACAGCTCACCCAGATCTTGCACTGATCCACAGCACAGATAAGCAATTTTGAGGAAGTTAAATATTCAGTGAAGACGCCACTAATCCCTACCCCAGGAACAGCCCCAAAGAAAGATTATTCTTTGCATTGTGGATGCGCCTGTCATTTGCAGAGCTTTGCAAATACTCAAAAGAGGCAGAGGCTTGGGGAAAAATAACGCTCAAAGGTGAAAATGTAAAATTTACATTGTTTCATGAATTGTACCATCATAATAAAGGTTTATAACATTTTTCTTAGAAATTAAGAGAGAAGCTAGTCTTACGGTTTCAGGAGAAAATGCATAGGAAACAAATTTTATGTGATATGAAATCTCTACAAATTAAGCGATTTGGCTGAAAAATATCTGCATATATACATTGCAGCATTCTTTAGAAATAACAATTAATGCATTCTGAGGGCATTTCTAACAAGGCTAGAAATCATTTCCCCCATTTTTTTATTTGACTCTTGCCAAACATAGTCTCAGGTTGGTACCTCCAAGCACACTTCATCACATTATACTTGGACCATAAATTATTATTAGAAAAACTTCCTAACCTTGAAATTCAATCTGTTCTGTTTGAGTAATCTTGTAGGTTTTAGAAAATGCATCCACATCTAAACTTAAAACAGAAGAATAAAATTTTAAAAAATCAATGAAGGTGTAATTAATAGTACACAATATAGGTAATACATGTATGAGTGAGATATTCAAAAATGTAATTTAAGCAGTATCACTATAAATTTTATAATTTCAGATGTCCTTAGATATGTCTGAGAATAATAATCATGTATTTGCAGGATTCATGTCAGGCTCTTCCTACACATATTTTTGAGACTGAGAGTTTGATGAAATTTTATGGGTTGTGCTTGAACCATGTTTGCAAGGACTCAGACTTTCATGATAAACTCTGGCTCTGACTCGCTGCTTCCATGCACACTCTTCTTTCACTCCTTGCCACCTACTTCAGGCATCCTCTCGCCTCTGCTGTAAACTGAACTAGACACAGAACTCATTTTCTTTTCACTGATTTCTGCCAACAAAACAGCCGCAATTTTACTGAAAGTTTGGGGAGAGAGAAGTTCAGACAACTGAAAAGTGATAAGATGTCCCGTTCTTAAAAGTGCCTTGGCAAGAAGCAGCCTTCTCTCACTTCATGTCTTCTCTTCTGTGGTGGGTGCCTGCTCCTTCTAAATTCCCAGCCATTTCTCCCGCAGACTAGTTTCACCTTCTTTTTTCTCCTTTCAGACTTGCACTTCCAATCTCCCTTCCCACCCTTGATGCTTAGGTGCTAGAAAAAGAAAGGAGTAGAGGCCATACTAACAACAGTCCTACGCCGTTTCTCATATCGCTTTGGAACATGCAAATTCCATAGGTGTCTATCTGCCTGGGAACCTGGGATAGAAATGGGCTTGTGGGATTAACATTATTTAAAGTTTAAAAATGTGGCATTTGGACACTAACAATTCTCAGGTTAATTGTTCTGAACACTAACAATTATCAGGTTAAATTCACTCATTTTGCAGAGATTTAACTAACCAGAATTCTCAGTGGCAAAACCAAGCCATGAACTCAGTTCTCCCAGCTTCCAAGTTCATGATTCCTTTCTATCATCGAATATTTTTACGTTGTGTTTTTTGTTTTTTGTTTTTTTTGACTTCAAGGCACTTTCTTATAAACACCATTTCCTCCTCTTATATTTCACACTCAGAACTTACTACAGAGGTTAAGTACACTGAACTTGGCTCTACTGTCAATGTTTTAAGAATTCTGACAGTTTTATTGACTAGATTTCTATAATGATAGGGGATTCATTTGTCCAGGAGAAACTACAGGTAGAGAAAATAATCCCCAAACTCTCTTTTTTCATGAAAGAATGTGCAAAGCCCAGACAGAACTGAGAAATGGAAAGGCTCCTGGGCCTAATGGAATGCTTACTGAGATCTATTGATTCTGATGCAGCACATTGATCAGCCATCTAACTCCACACTCTGTAATGTCTAGCCAAAAGAAAAAGTATGGGAACAGTTAAAAGATGTCAGGAATGTCACCAGCTGTGATCACAAGTTTCCAAAAGGGATTGTGACAGTTAGTGAAGCATCTCTTTAACGTTAGTCCCCAGGAATATACTGTCAAGTATTGGTCACGGTAAGATCCAGGTGGCTTCTCAGATATTTTCACTTTAGAGTCACATGCAGTTTTAGTATCTAGGTGTGTTTAGATGTTTACACATTGTGAATCACTAACATTATTATTATGTATTGCCAACTGAAGAAAAGTAAAGAAATAGAGACTTTTAGAAAGTCCTTTACCATAAGTCTTTATTCCATCAGTCATCCAGGCTCCCAACTCTCTGAGGGGCTGAATAGATAAAATTTTAAGAAATGAAAATAAAAGAACAGCAGCATGATATCGGGTGTAGGCACATAAGCTTGAACTAGGCTGCCCCGGTGCAAATTCTCATTCTAACATTAAATGGCAGTATCTGGGAAAGTCATATAACTTACTTGCCCCTCAGTTTCTTAAACTATACTATAGGGATAATTAATAGTACCTACCTTATAGGATTAAGTCAATTTGTATTTTTAAGTATGTAGAACAGTGCCTGGCACCTAATAAGTGATATAAAATGTTTTTAATGAAATAATAATAATAACTGACACCCAGGCAGCTGGATTAACATCAGACTTCCTTACTATTTCAATGTTTCCCAGCAGACAGGATCGCAGGGTAAATTGATTCAGACTGCCACCAGATAAAAAGATAAGGATAGGACATTTGGTCTGTCAAATCCAAAAAAGGTGTTTTAATATTATTAGAAAAGTCTTTACATCCTACTAATCTCCTCAAGCAAAACTGAAAACCAAAAAATGATTCCTTTCTTATGTCTAAAAATGGAAAATATGAGAACAATCAATCTCCTTTGTTAGTAGAGATATTTAACCTCAGGTTAGCTAACCTCTGCCACCCAGCAGGCTCCCCCAACCACCAATTATTGTGAATTCAGGAAGTGCAAACCAATTAACCTGAGCAAACAAGTATAAAAAGATAAGTCTCACAAAGGGAAAAACCATACAGTGCTCTCCCAAAATTATTCCCTTTGCAAACTGTAATCTTTATTGATTCTCTCATTCTCTTCTTCCTTAGTCAGGGTGGCTAACAAAAAGTTGACCATATACAATTTTTTCTATAAAGCTAAATGTTCCTGAAGGATGTGAGAAATAAAAGGAGCTAATATGACTACATTAAAATAGCAATCAGAATAGTGTGACACGGAAAGGGAATAAATTAAAAATGTTATGAGGAATGAAAAATAATTCAAGATTAAAACAAAAACCACTTACCCAACTAGAAGGGGAGAAAAATAACTACAATCAGGAACAGCTACCTAATTTGTGGGGATCAGTATAAAATGAACAGGCAGAGGTTCTTGTTCAAAACGTACTTAAAAAAATAAGATAGTAAGAGCAGAGCACTAAACCAAGTGTCGGGTCCCTCTAAGCCTGTACCTGCATAGGCCCTGTGCCCATGAAGCCCACCTTGCTATGAAGACATGAACTTATAAGTATTATAAAATGAGAACAGATCAAGATAAGTACATAAATTCAGATGCAAGTCTAGAAACACTTAAGGCACGAGAAAGGGAAACATTGGAAGACCTGAAAAAAGGGGTGAGATTAAGTGAATGTCAGAGAATAGAGGAAGAAGACTAGGAAATAAAGATGAAAACGTGAACAGATAAGAAAGGCCAAAGTGAAAAGACAAACCGAAGTCAATTCCACCTGCAAAAGGCACAACAGTAAGGTGGGCCAAAAGGAAGAAGTCCATATTTGACCCTCCAAATCAAACAACAAATGTGTTGGTACCATGTGCCTTCATGCCAGGGAAATGATGATTCCAGCTACCAAGGAGCCTAATTAGAAGCAGCGGAAGAGGGACTGTGAAAAGGGCAATGACTAAGTGTTATATAAAAGTTCTTTCAAAGTCCTTTGAGTAGGAAAACATCTAAATGTGGGTCAACCTATTTTTTTCGAATAAAGAGAATATCTGACAATTGAAACCATACTATCATAACCAGCTTTTCAAATGATAGAATAGATAGGGCACTTGAACACGGACAGGCAAAATGATTCATTATGAAACACTGCTTTATGTAACACAAAAATCAGGAGTTAGATAGCTATTATATATGATGGTTAAAAAGGATTGCCAGCCACTATACGCAGCCAAGAAGAACAAAGAACACATTCGCCAAGCAGTTAGTTCATGTTTTTATTGAGAACAATAATCAAAATAATCAACTACTGGTTGAAGTGCAGGCTTCGATATTTTTTTAAAAATCCAGTGTACACATGTGTATCAAATGAGTTGAGACATTCAAATTTATTACCTTGAAAAATTACACTTGTATCCCAATCAAGCTGCAATTGCTCAAAACATTTTTAGACCTGTTCTTTCTACTTGGATAATTTTTAACCTGCAAGTGTTTGGAGCTGTTTGGTTTTTTAAAAAATAAAAATCTGGAGAGTAAGCTGGATCAAAAATTATAAAATTAAGAAAGTGTTTTTCTTTGTGATTCAAAACAGTTCTGAAAGTAAGATTTAAAAATACAGAATTAACAAAACGTTTAAAAGTGAAGACAGGATTATGGAGTGAGTAGATAAGACTATCTTGCTCAACAGTCTCATAAATATATAAGTCTAAGAAATCAGAGAAATTTGGAACTGTAAACAACCTTAAAGACTATATAACCTAGCTATAGCTTCCTATTAAATGGATGAAGAAACTGAGGCCCCCAGTAGGTGGAGATTTGCCCAAGGCTATACACCTGGTTCAAGGAGAGGCAGGACTAGAATACAGTTCACATTTTTTCTCATCCAGTAGTCTTTCCACACCACTGGGAACATCTGCCAAAACCATATGACCTTCTAGAAAGTCATTGAGAACCACAGGTATCATCTACAAACATGCTGAATCGTTACCATTTCTGAAAGGCAAGTCAGTCAGTCCTGGTTGTCATGGCAATAACTCTTCACACTCACAGTCTGATGATTACAAATGTAAAATGCAGCCGACCCAGACAGGAATAAACCTTATTAAAACAACGTTCTAAAAATGGCACCGCTTACCTGGTTTGCCCATTCTGAGTTGCAGAATCTTGACTGCAATTGTCATGTAAGCTCAATTCAGTCCAGACATCTATATTTAATAGTATTGAGAGATATTCTTTGTCTTGGGACTTTAGAAGGGAAGAAAAACAAAAGTGGTTGAGCATAACAACCAACATTAAGAAACTAAAATTTAAAAGGTTACTGTACATGCATTAGCATAATTACACACAAAAAAAACCTATAAATAAACAGTGATGTTCTTGTATTAAATCTACTCACTAGCAATTAGCGAAGCCTGGAGCCTCTTGCCTCTGCTCTCTTCTTTCTCTTAGTGTCCATTTGTTCCTGACAATGCTGTTCTTTTCCCATATGTGTGTTGTTGTGGCCAGTTTTTTGTATGACAGCACTAATCCAGGTTCTGTGTCTACCATCACGCAGAATTCAAATTCAAAATAACAGAGTCTTAGTCCACTGTTTCCTAAGGAGATATTTTGCCCTCTACACTGCAATATGAAAAAAAAGCAATGCCTATAACCAGCCACTAAACATGTGTTTTCTATTCTAACCTGAAAGTTTCATTCTGTAAGTTTCTACCCAGCTCCTCTCAGTGACAAGAGAAATTTTCAAGTCTAGTCCAGCCTAAAAACTGATCCCCCATAGAACAGAAGTGGGAATCCAATGAGACTCCTTAAGTAAATGCTGCAACTTAAGATTTAATCATGCAAACATTTCACAATATACATGAGTGATAGTTCAAAGATTTCAAACATTTATGCAATTCTGTGTCATGGAGTGGTTTTTACATACATTTTCTCTGGGCATCTCAGTGTCTAATAGCTGGGTATGCCTGGTTTGTGTTCTGTATCACTTCATCAGAACTCAGAAGAGAACAGTCGATTACTCTCTGAAATCCAAGTTTTTCAAAACATTCAGTATGGACAGGAGCGACATACTGTTACCTTTCCCAAGTAACCCTTTCCTACTCCTCCTTCACCTATTCAATGTGCCTTCTGAAACTTCAGATCTGTGACCAACAAACTTACTCATATTTTCATGTTTTCTTTAAATAACCCTTCGCACTGTGCTTATCTAAAATTCTTCTCTGCAGCTGTCTTAGGGACAGAAAAGGAGTCGGTGTTCTTTTTGACCCACATAGCTGCTTCTAAACAGTTTCTTTCTCCAAAAGCTTTCAAAACCCACAGCTCCTCTGAAGCTACGCTATCTTGCTATGCCACCCACCTTCTTGCGCTCTCCTCTATGGACTTCATTCATGTGGCCCTCCCACTTACTGAAGACATTGCTGACTCCCTGCATTTCTTCTACCCCTACACCATTTATCATTCCTTCAGACTTCAGCAACCACATAATGTCTCATCAGAAACCTTGATTTACCAGTTCTTCTATTTCACCTCCATATAGTTCTCTTCCACTTTAGCCAACCTTTCCTGTTGTTACAACTGACACCTTGTAAATGTCAGTAAATGAGTCACCACCAAAATTTCCATTTGAAACCTACCACTTTGATCCTTCTCTTCTTCTAGCTCACTCTAGAATGTTCATTCATTCAACTTCACTCTAACCTTCATCCCTGGCCTCACTACTTTTTCATTCCCATCCTGTTCATTTGCCTTCTTATTCAAACTAGACGTCAAGATTCATGACTATAATTATTCTCTCAACAACACCCTCAACTTCCTCATCATATTTCATTCGCTTGTATTTAACTGGGAACCTTTTTTTGTTCTCTTCTTCTCTGCCTGCCACTCAGCAGCTGAATCTAAAAAATATCACACATTGGCTTCTTGGTTTCACCGTAACTTCATGATAACAGACCTAAAATGATCAGACACCAATCCCCAGCAACGTTAAAATTTTTCTCAAGTAAGTTCATTTTTCCCCTTCCAAGATGACCTTCCTTTCTACTTAAACCTCCTCTCTATCCTCTCAGATGAGGATGTTGTCTCAGAGTCATTAAAAAATAGAAACTACTAGATTAGAATTCCTTCATAGTGCAAATCAATTCTGCAAATGTTTCCTATTTGCAATTTTAAGTGTCTTTACACCTATCAAAAGAAATTGTTTCCACAGGTGCTTTTGCTCCAACCCTCTCACCTTCTCAAGAATTGCACAGCCTCAGCCATCTCCCCATGCCCTACCATCCACCCGCTCTCTCTGTGAGATCATTTCTGCATATATTTTCAGTATCTCCCATATATTTTTACATATATTTTCACTGTCTCCCATATGTTTTCATGATCTTCCATCTTAAAAAAACAAAAGCTCTCTTAACCTCATAGTCCCCAATCCAGCAAACACTTTCTTTTTCTCCTTCTTTCCTCAACAAAACTCCCTGAATGGATTGTCTACATCTGCTAGCTCTACTTTCTTATTTTCAAGTCACTTTTCAATCTATTAAGGTTGCCAACAACCTTTTGTTGCCAAATCCATGACCACTTTTTTTGTTCCTATTACATGTATTTCTTCAGCAGCATCCTTGGGTAGTCACATTCATTCCTGCACTTTTAAATATCATCTATGATAACAAATTTCAAATTTATACCTAGATCAAAGTCCAGACTTCACCACCACCTACTTGCAAACTCCTCTTGAATGTGTAATAGGCATCTCATAAGACAAAAACATAGCTCTTCCCCCAAGTCTTTCCCAACTCAGGAAACGGAACCACAGTCCACTGAATTATTCAAGCCAAAATCAATGACTCTTTCTTTCCCTATTCTTTCTAAGCCATCAACAAGTCCTACAGATCCAAAATGCATCTCAAGTCACTTCACTGCTCTCCATCTGTACAGTCACCATGTTCCAGGCACGGTCTCTTTCCAGGACTCCTTCCACAGTCTCTGAATTGGTTTTCTGTTTCATATCACTCCCACAACACCAATTACTCATTCCCCATAAAATAGTCAGATATTTAAAAAGATAAGTTAGATTGCATTATCTCTTGCTTGAAATCCTTCAATGTTATCCTGTTTCTCTCAGAATAAAACCAAGTTTCTAACCATGGGTTTGTGCCCTATTCAACTTCACTCTGCACAACACTCCCCTCATTCACAATAGTGCAAGAACATGGTCTTCCTTCCTGTGTATTGTTTGAACACACCAAATATTTTTCTTCCTCTAGGCCTTTGCATGTGCTGATCTTTCTATTTGAAATGCTTCCTCTACCTCCTCTCACCCCCATTTCACTTGACCAACATTCTCATTCTCAATGTTTGGCAAACACGTCACCTCCTCGGAGAAGTCTTCATTAACCTCTGTCTAGAGTAGCCTCCCACAGGTATTGTCTATCTCATTAAGTTTATTTTTCCTAAACTCTAATTACAGTCCATAGTCCATAGTTACCTTGTTTATATATGTGCTTACTTTTTCATTGTCTTGTCTTTCTTATTAAACTTAAAGTCCACTGATGACAGGGACTCTGACTGTCTTGATCACTGATGAATCTTCTGCACCTAATGCATTAACATGTAGTAGAAATTCACTAAAGATCTGCTGAATAAATGAAAACATTTGTTTCTGGTACATTTTGCCTATAATATATACATTGAGGATATTTGAGAAATAATTGAAGATATGGCTTAAATTTTCCACATACTTCATTTTTAAAATTATGCATTGCCTTTGGTGTTAAAGTTTTAGATTTAAAAATAGTTGTGTTCTTATTATTGGTTTGGTTTTTTCAATTTATTTTTAATAGACAAAAATTGTATACATTTATGGTGTACAACATGTTTTGAAATATGAATACACTGTGGAATGGCTAAATCTAGCTAATTAACATATGCATTAGCTCATATACTTACTTCTTGGTGGTGAGAACACTTCAATTCTACTCTTTTAGTGATTTTCAAGCATGCAGTATATTATTAACTATAGTTGTAGTATTGTTAATAGCATCTTTATTTAGCCTGTTATTTGCTTGGAATGTTTGGATGTTTTCACTGCCTAGATTCAAACAAGCATATGGTAACGAAAGCGGGTTACAACATATAAACATAATAATATTAACAGCTACCATTCTGAGAGCTTACTATATGCCAAGCACTGTTCTAAATCTCATGTATACTAAACTAAAGCACGATTATTATGCCTGCTTAATGGGTGAGGAAATCAGACATACCTTCTGATTTGAAGTGGTCACAAGTAAGGGAACATTTTATAATCCTCTTCATTAGGACTCAGTAGTATTAATTGTTGGGAATGACTAAAAAAAAACACAGTACAAGCATCTTTTTTGGGGGGATCACATATGCTGAAAAGGCTTTCCATAGTCTTTCTTTGAAAAGATTTCTTACTGATATAATAAAACAGATAGTATTTTCAAACCAATAAAACCAAATGCTTAAATCAAATATTTAAACATTCATTTATATGCATTTTACATCTCTCTGTAGAGTCAAAGAAAGCATCCTTTGACCAGAGGCTTTCCTCCCGTTTCCCCTGGGTCCAATATCATGCCAGCCCATTTCACAGATAATAGAGCTGGGATGGTCAGCAGCAGCTAATATAGTATTGATTAGTTTATGACACTACACATCGAATATTTACTCTAATAAATGATTCTCCTGACTCCCTCTGAGTCTCTAGCTGGAGAGAGTTGTCGCTCCAGCAGAGTTGGAATTAGACGACCTCTTCATTGCCTTTCCTTTACATGGATACTGGAAAAGCAGGGTTCCATTTTCAAGAGTAACAGTGGAGAATGTAGGCTATGATGAGAATAGAGTCAAACTAAAGATTATTTATAAGTAATTACATTTTCTGTTTTGTTTTATGAAACATATACCGTATGCTTTCATATTAATGGATTTTTACATTTTGAAAGAAAAATTATTTGTATATGTTTAATCTCAAATGGTCTAAAAATTGGGATTCTAAAAAATAAGCTTGAAGGGCTAATAAATTAACTCTATATCATAATATAAAATCATTTATAATGATTTTGATTATAAATGATTGTGAGGGGAAAGGAAGAATGAATTTTGAATTTTTTTAACAGAGACTGTCAAAATGTATCTGGATTCTGCAAAGGAGGGCTGGATCTTGGCAAAGGAGTAGCATATCAATAACCACACACCTCACCCTAGAGCATGCCTCTTACCATCCTCAACCCTTATTCACATGTTCCTGAAGCATCACTGTATTGGCACTTCACGTGCACCATTATAGGTCTTCTCAGCCCACCCACCCCACACTTCAGCCCCTGCTACAGCAACCAGTTCTGCACAGGCTCCTACCACCTTCCCAAAACGTAATCTGACAACTCTGCCCCTTGGCCTATGCTTTTTATCCCAGGACTTTTCTGAATCTGATCATCACTCAGGTGTGCTCCACTTTGTAGGGAGCATAGTTAATGCCTAAGGGGTTTCCATTGGCCGTTGGGGAACGGAAGATAATGGATAAATGCTTCCACTCTGGTCCCCAAGCTGGACAGTTTTGAAATACATTTAATTTTGATAGGCTCCTCGGATGATCCCAGGAAGATCCAGCTCCAGTCAACCCACAGCAGTAGCCAACTTGATAGCTCATCCTTATTTTGGCTTCCCTAGCTTTACTATGCCTCTAGCCCTTCACCCCGGCCCCTGCAATTTGTCCCCAAATAAACTTGCATGCAAGACTTGTCTTAAGCTCTGTTTTCAAAGGAAATCAGGCTAAGACATTTTCTTTCATGTAAAAAAATTTTAGGTTGGACAAAACATTATGTTATTCTACTGATAAGTTATTTTAAACATTTCATATTTATAATTAATAAATATATTATGAAGCAAAATGCACATTTTACATTTACTGGTCTCTTAAAATACAAAACTTTAAAGAAATTTTACACTTTCAGTGGTCAACACAGGAATGCCTTCTCAGAAACCAAATGGTTACCACAGTAGATGCAGAGTAGGTCCCTCAGATGCACAAACATATGCTGGTGCTCTCAGCGTCTAGGTGCCAATTTGTACATACCTGTCAAAATTGTGCTGTCTGAGGGCTTTTCTCTGAAGCTTCTGAAAGCCTGAACTGCCTGAGCCAATAGTAGGCCAGAAGTTTCTGGAATTAACCCCTCTGGAGCAACCTTCAACCAATGACTGATAGGAGTAAGGAATTTATACTCAGCTCAATAGATAGATGATAAGACAGGGAAATAGGTAGGTAGGTAGGTAGATAGATAAATAGATGGATAGTAGATAGAAGATAGATAATAAATAGATAATAGATTGAAAAATAGATGATAGGTAATAGAGATAGATTGATAGATAATAGATGATAGACAATAGATTGATAGATAATAGATGATACATAATAGATTGAAAGACAGATGATAAATGGATAATAAATTAAATAGATGATACATGATAGATTTAAAGACAGATAATAGATAATAGATAGATGATAGATAGATGGAAGATAGATGGCTAGATAATAGATAGAGATAGATCAATGATAGATAGAGACATAGGTAAATAGATGTATATATTTCTCATTCCCCAGGAGGGATAACTCTGAAGTGTGTATTCTACACCATTTCCCAATGTCTCCCTGGTATTAAGTGATAATGGCCATTAGTAGTAACTGGCTTGATGATGTACCTTCTATTGTCTGCCTTCCCTTTCCCATCTCACTTCCTTATTTCCCTTCTGGCATTTCATACATTTCTCAAATAAATTATTTTGTACTAAGAGCCTGTCTGAAAGTCTGTTTCCATGGGCACCCAAATGGAAACAATTTTGTTGGTACCAAAATCTGTAAAGCATTGCCCCAGGTCATACACAACGAGAATATTCTTCTTTATAAAATAGGCTCTGCACTTTTACCCACTGGTGTCAACCAGTTTACATGAGATCTAAAAATGAGAAATCAGACCCTAATTCACAAATGGATGTGTGAGAAGAAATCCAGTATGTATATCTATTCTTAAAATATGGGTGCCTCAGTGCCTTTGAGGCTTACGGTTAAGTTGGGGTAAGGTTTTTCATTGGTTTGGGTTTTTTGATTTTTTATGACTTAGTGGTAAATTTCATTCACGCACCTAAAAAACTGCTTGTTTCAAAAATATTTTTACCAAAATAATGTGAACTCTGTTTTCTTCATTGTAGAATAAAGAATAGCTAAATTGATTTCAACTACTTTCTCAATCTTCAAATGACAAACTGCTGTGTGAGGCATTTATTTTTAACATTCCAATATCATAGTGTGTTGCTTAAGATCTCAACCATCACCCTCCTCCACAGACATACCATTTTTCTAAAATATAAAATTTAATCGAGAAATTTGCCCAGAGGAAGGAGATGGAGGATATCGCTGACCTAAGTTTACGCCTGCCCAAAATGAAAAGACATATATAGTGTCCTCCTTGGATAGTGTCACATTAAATTTGCTTTTAATGAGTTCCTTCTCATTGCCAGTATATAGACAGCATTATTCTTTGAAAGTCTTTCCATCTTCATCCGATGTCCACAGACTTCCCCCAATTCTAAGAATAAAGAGCCCACAGGAGGCAGCAAGAACAGGAAGGGAGAGATGCCAAAAGTGTAGGTCTTCCAAAAGATCTTATTCAATTCCAGTGATTTTATATGAACTTAGATGTTGAGATGGGGTGGAAAAATAAGAAGAAAAAGTTACCATTACTCATTGGAGAGATGGGACTATCATATGGCTGCTTTGGGTAAATCTCTAGGAGAGATATTTACAAATATTTTCTGGCCTCTTCCTATATATTAAGTATTGTACTAGCTCCTGAGAAATCAATATTAAATAATGTATATTTATTTCAGAAATTATTTCATAATTTACAGAAAAACCAAATCCCAGATTTCACTAGAGTATTATAAAAGTGGCCACTGAGGGCTTCATTTTGGTGCTACAAGAGCTCAAAGAGGCCTCTCAAGGAGCTTGGGGATTCAAGTGTATCCCCACCTTGCCTTTATGGAAAAATTCACTCTCCTGCCACCAATTCCTCAAAAACATAGCAATATAAGAGAGGTTTTTTTCATTCTTTATCAACATTGTTGATAACTGGAATTTATACAATGTGTTTGCAATATTAATAGAACATTTAACAAGAGAAAGTAGTATCAGATAATATAACCCCATTGCCCTTACTGGATATTATTACCTTAAAGTATGAAATTTGATTCATCTACCCTAGCAACAACTACTTTTTTGTACAGACTTAGCTACACAAGTATCTTAGAAATATTAGTGAGAATAGTGTCCTTTTATGTTCTGCTACTCCTCTGACCCTATTTCACTGAAATTCTGTTTAACTTCCTCTCTCCACCCCCACTCCCCCCACTGGCTTGCAGTCTCTCCCTTTAATTCACAGGACTCTGAAGGCACAGAGGCTAAGCCGTGACGTTTCACAGACTCCCTGCCTGGTACTGTGGGGCCAATTTAGCACCATTGGATCACATCACTGACTATACCAGACACAGTACCAGGCACCAGAGAGAAAAGAAATGAATCTTCTATCTCATGATCTAGAAAGAGAGAGACACTTAAGATATGTGTTTTTTTCCACAGTGTGAGGACTGTGTCATAATGGAGGCATGTGAAAGATACCATAAGAGGAATGTGGCCCAGAAGCAGAGGGCAGAGAGGATGACGGACATTTCCTGCCAGAGGTGAGACACAAGCTGAGGCTTTAAAAAGGAATTGAAGTCAGCTGTGCATAGAAGGGGTGAGGGAATCAGTGATGCGCTGTGTTCCTTTCTTTCTGTAAAGGCTCCCCAAGAACATTAGATGAAAGGTGACACAGAAATGGAACACAACTCAAGCAATGAAGGTCAGGACTCTATGCAATCCCATGAACCAAAGAGTTCGTGGGAACATTGTGAATAGCTGAGGTGAAAGTGAGCCCCACACCTGCTAGGACTGATAGTTCAAACAAATCTCTCTACTCAGCTCTACCTGGGTTTTACCACTTGCAGAAAAAGCAAAGGTCCTGAGAAGTTTATAAACCTCTTAAGAAATGAAGTTCCAGTTATCAACATAATTTACTAATTCCACAAAGGTCAGCAAGAGAGACTTTATACAAATACAGTATTCAGCATTTTACCTTATTAAAAACTGAAAGGTAGCCTGCTATGCATAAATAGGCTTAGTTTACCCACAATTAAGGGAGGAACTTGATCCACAGAAACATACACATATTTGAGAGGACATTGAAGTGCTTGGTAATATTTAAAATGTACGTAACACTATATATCACCATCTTGTGTTTTATATACTTGTGCAAGTTAGCAACAAAATCCGTCTCCCTTTGTCATAGTCAAGCCAACAGAAAGTATAGAGGGCCCCTGGATCCTCTGATAATTTGAGTTATGATTTTTTTATTTTACAATGGTGCAAAAGTGATTCACATTCAATAGAAACTGTACTTCCAATTTTGGATTTTGATCTTTTCCAGGGCTAGCAATATGTGATGCAATACTCTCCGGCAATTCTGGGCCAAATCATCTAACACAAAGCCTATTTTATAATAAAGTGTTAAATATGTCATGTAATTTATTAAATACTGTACTATACGGGTTCTGAGCACATTTACAGAATTCTAGGGTAAGCTACAATATTCACTAGATTCAGTGTATTAAATGCATTTGCAACTTACGATATTTTCAACATGTGATAGGTTTATTGGGACTTAAACCCATAATAAGTCAAGGAGCTTCTGTATAAAGACAGACAGCTTTGTCTTCTGAGTGAAAACCAGACATATAAAAACCAAATTATAGAAAAGGTAATATGCTTCCCCCTCTTCATGGACAAAAATTGGACTTTAATCAACATACTTTCTTACCGAAAACAATTGACAGTAACTTGCTGCAGAGCGACATTTCAGCCAACAATAGATCACATACATGACAGTGGTTCCACAAGATTATAATGAAGTTGAAAAAGTCCTATCACCTAGTGGCACAGCTATTATAATGTCATAGCCACAGTGCACCGCCTTTTCTATGTAAACAGCTAAAGATATGTTGAGATATACAAGTACTTACTACTGTGTTACAATTGCCTACAGTATTCAGTGCAATAATGTGCTGTGTAGTTTTTTAGCCTAAGGGAAATAGGCTGTACTATATATTCTAGATGTGTAGCAGGCTATAGCATCTGGATTCCTGTAGGTACATGATGATGTTTGCACAATGACAAAATTGCCTAACGATGCATTTCTCAGAAGGCATCCCCATCATCAAGAGACACGTAACTGTATACCCATAACTTTCTTGGCAACTGCAGACTGAAAAGGACTCTAGAATGAAAACTTGTCATATGCTTCTCCCCACAGTGGGAATCAACTAATGTGTGGTGTCTTCAACCCTGATCCACTTTAGAGGTAGTCATGGCATACACATCATTTAGATAAAAAATAACAAAATCAAAATGATCTGGTGCTTTTATGAGAATATTCATCTTTAGTAGCCTTTAGAAATGTGAATGAGTATACATGAGTTTCCATTCTGTAAAAGGGAGAGAAAATCTATAGCAGGGAAATGTCACCTATGCTGAATGGGTTGGTGGAAAGCAGCCATAGATGGGCAAAGTAACAATTTTAAGATGCTGCCAAAATAAAATCATAAGTCAATAGCGTTGACCTGAAGAATTTAAAAACTATCAATGGTAATAAAGTTAATTCGCTGGTTAATGGTAATAGATGAATAGCTATTTATATTTAATGCCAAATAAAGTGAATGCCTTGGCACCTAGGAAATAGTATATATTAGCCTCATAGAACTATCAAGACAGTTCCAAGTCCACAGTCTTATTCAATAGGCATGAAAATCAGAAATTTCCCTAAAGTGTTTGTAGTTTTATTATCAGTTCTCATGAACTTGCTTTAGAAACCTCTAGCTCTTTTCAAGTAAATTCCTATTTCATTTCATGTATTATAATTCATGCTGAGTTTCATGTTTTATAATTCATGTTTAGTCTCATCAGAATGTTATAAAAGGCAGTGTTGTAAGTGGAACTCTGGATTAGTTTCATGCCCAGGTAAAATATCCATTCAAAGTATTATACAAAATAGGCCAGCGAATTCTGATATAAAATAACACAAGAAGTTCACTGATGTGGTTTCAGATCCACATTATCGCTAACCCTTAAAAAACCTCCACTTGTTGAATGTTTATATACTAACAAAGAAATAAATACACAATTACCTGAAAATGCCATTACAATAGTCTTCCTTTGTCCAATCACATATTTATGTGAGGCTGGATTTTCTTCAGACACTTCAACCTCATATCATACAGCAACAGATGGAATGCAGAATTCAGCTATCTTCAAGACAGACACTAACAAGGCTTATAAAAAATAAAGGAGTGCCACTTTTATTACTACAATTTGTGTTTAGCAATCATTATTTCTATGGCACAATAATATTTATGTAATGTATAATGTTTCTATTATTTTTTAAATTAATAGATTTTCTCAAATTTCCTGTTTAAATTTCTGTTGTGATAAATATGAATAGACATAATTCACACACAACTCCTTGGGCTTAATAATTGTTAAGTGTGAAAAGGTATGGTGATTCTTTCAGCTGTTCAGCGTGTCTATTCCAATTATGCATTTTGGAACTGGGGATATAACCACAGGATGGGTTTGAGGATACACTTGACCCACAGCGAGATGAATCTGAGCTAAAACTTTGTCAGTCACCTGACCTCCATAAGCCCCTACTCGGACCAGAAGGCCACAGTGACATTTTGGGCCTCATGGAATCAGTGTTAGTTCAGTGTCAATGTTCAAGAGCCTCCTCCCAAATCCTGATTATTGCCCTCTTTCCAATGCACAATTATCACTGTAATAGGCTTTAGGTCCTTTGTAGGAAGGCTGAGAGAAAGATTAGCAGTATACATTTTCCATTGTGTTCAAGGGTCATTCCTCAAGGAGACCCAGCCTTCCCTTCATTCAAGGGGCTCTGGATCTGTCAACTGGCTCAAGTCTGACAACTAATTGAGGGGCTGTTTTTATGATTCTGTTTTTATGATTCACATTAGAATTTTGTGATTCATCTGGAACTTTTCTGCTTATAGAGATCGAGTAAGAATTTAATAGCTTCCTATCTATTTCACTTCTAGGAACACTATAATTAACAAGCCAACTTTACCAGTCTGCAAGAGTCAGACTATTCTGATTACTGCTTTGACCCTCTTGTCCCTTAGGGTAACCATCCTCACCATGCCTTTGGCAGCTGAGTATTGCCACTTGGCTCTTACTCCCTGTCTTACTCTGTTTTCTGTTGCAACAGAATATCACAGGCTGGATAATTTATAATGAAAACACGTTTATTTGGCTCGTGATTCTGAAGACTAGGAAATCCAAGAGCATGGCACTGGCATCTCGTGAGGAGATTCTTGCTTGCTATAAAATAGCAGACGACATGCATATGGCAAGAGGGCAAGAGTGTGCCTATCAGCTCAAGCTTCCCTTTCTCTTCTTATAAAGCCATGGGGTCCCACTCTGATGATCTTATCTAATCCTAATTACTGTCTAAAGGCATCACTTCCAATCAATATATGAACTTGGGGATTACGTTTCCAACACATGAAATTTAGGTGACACACTCAAACCGTAGCATTCCACCTCCAAAATGTATGTCCTTCTCACCTGCGAAATACAGTAATTCCATCCCAATTGCCCCAAACTCTTAACTTGTTCCAGCACCAACTTAAAAGTCCAAAGTTATCTGAATCAGATATGGGTGAAACTCAAGGCACAATTCACCTTGAGGCAAATTTTTTCCAGCTGTAAGCCTGGGAAATTAAACAATTTCTCATTTCCAAGATACAATGGTGGAAGAGTATAGGATACACATTATCTTTCCAAAAGGGAGAAATAGGCCAGAAAAAAAGGAGGCCCCAAACAAGTCCAAAACCCAAAAGAGCAGACATTAAGTCTTAATATTTCACTCTATGTGCTGCTTCCTAGACACACTGAAGGCTTTGGGCCCCAAAACTGCCTCACTCTTTACTATGGCTTTGTTGGACTTAGGCCACATTTCAGCTTTCTCAAGTTGTAGTTGCATACTGGTGCCTGAAGCTTTCACAGGCTGACATTGCATGTTGCCAGTGACTGTACCATTCTGGGATCCCGGCAGCAGTCCTGCTCCCAGGGCTCCACTAAGCATTGATTTAGTGGGAACTTTCTATGGCAGCTCCAACCCAACAGTTCTGCTGGGCATTGCCTTAGTGAGGGCTCTCTCTGATTACTCCAACCCTGAGACAAGTCCCTTCCTGAACTCCCAAGCAGTCTGCAACATTCTTTAAGATCTAGGTGGATGCAATTAAATCCCCACAGCTCTAACATTTTGTTGGTCTACAGAATTAATACCATGTAGACACAGCCAAAGTCTATGGCTTGTACCCTTCAGAGTGGAAAGTCAAGCCACACCCAGAGGGGTCAAGTTATATCCAGGGCCACCTGAACCACAACTGGAATGGCCAAGGAGTGCTGCACTGGGATGCAGAGAGCAGAGACACAGGCAGCCATGGGTAGTGAGGCCACAGAGGGTTCTCAGGCCTGTCTCCCAAAACCATTCTGCCCTCCTAGGGCCCTGGGCCTGTGATGGGAGGGGCAGCCTCAAAGATCTCTGAAATACCTTTGGACTCTTTCGCTCATTGTGCTGATGATCCCTTCTATTCCTTTAGCAAACCAAGGGCTACACCCTTGGTTTCCTTTTCTGAATACACTTTTTTACTCTTTAAATTACCAGGCTGAGAGTTTTCCAAGTATTTCTGCTTTGCTTCCCTCTTAATTACAAATTCCATCTTTAAGTCATTTTTTTCTTTTTGTAGCCTAATGTAAGCAATTTAAAGTAGCCAAGCAGCAACCTGAATGCCTTGCTGCTTAGACATTTCTTCTGCCAGATGTCTTAATTCATTGCTCTTAAGTTCTGCATTATGAACACAACCCAGCTATGTTCATTGCCAGTTTATAGCAAGAATGACCTTTACTCCAGCTCCCAATACCTTGTTCCTAAGTTCCATCTAAGATTTCATCAGAATGGCCATTACTATGCATATTTCTATCAGCATTCTCAGCACAACCAGTAAAATAATCTATAAGAAGTTACAAATATTCCCTGAGCCCTCACAAAAATCACCCTTAATGCCCTGTTCAGAGCAATACAGACTTTTTCTAGCCTGATCCTCCAAATTCTTCTAGCCTCTGCCCATTACCCAGTTCAAAAGCCGTTCCCACATTTTTAGGTATCTGTTATTAGGAACAATCCCATTCCCAGTACCAGTTTTCTGTCCTAGTCCATTTTCTGTTCTATAACAGAATACCACAGATGGAATAATTTATATATATATATATGTGTGTATATATATGTATGTGTGTGTATATATATAGAGAGAGAGAGGCTTATTTGGTTTACAGTTCTTGAGGCTGGGAAGTCCAAGAGCATAGTGCTGGCATCTTGTGAGGGCCTTCTTGCTGCATCATGACATGGCAGAAAGCATTACATAATTAGAGGGCAAGAGTATGCATGTTAGCTCAAGGTTCCCTTTCTCTTCCTGCAAAGCCACCAGTTCTATCATGGGGGCCCCTCCCCAATGACCTTATACAATCCTAATTGCCTCCTAAAGGCCTTACCTCCAAACAACATATGAATTTGGGGATTAAGTTTCCAACACGTGAAATATGAGAGATACATCAAAACTATCCCAGGATCCAATTACTCCTATTGTATTTAGGTTGTTCAACTGACAGTCTGCAATTCTCACTGTAAGCTATGGTCAACATAGAAGAAAGGCCATGGAACTCTTCAAAAATACTGGGGCTTCTTACCTCACAAATTATTTCTCAAAATAAAAGCTATGCCTCTGGACCCAGCCAGTGTGGATGAGTAGATCTTAAATGGAAAATCCACTCTACCATTCCAATTCTCCTAAGGCTTTGAATCCTTTCCTCTATGTTAATCCAAGGTAGTTGAGGCATTTCCAAGTCACATGCAGTGAGCTATCTTTAGATCCATGTTTCAGTCAAGTAACCAAACTGTTAGAGCCCTTTCTAACTCCCAAGCTGCAACGTTAAATGCAAAATCTTTATTTAGCAAGCTCATACCAATAAATTTGGCCTGATTTAACTTAATGTTCCTTCCACCACTCTCTCACATCTTTACTAACCATTCCCATATGTGTTCCACCAGATTTCTGCTGGTATAAATTAGAAAGCTCAAGTAGTTATTTTAAAGTATAGTGCACTTCCTCATGGGTGACACTTTGGTCTCACCTTTAGGTACTTGCTTGGCCTTAAGTCTAGTTGTAAACTTAGAAAAAAAGAGGGGTGATGGGAGCAGGTCCTGAGGAGAATCAGCATTGTGTTGCATGGCAACTGCCTCAGGGAAGGCCATTACCATTTCCTCAGGCAACACAGGGTTAATCCCATCAGACTAATGTAGAAAGACCAGAATGCTGTGGGTGGGGAGGCCACCTGGGGTGAGAATGTCTCTTCCACTAGGGGTGAGGAGACCCCTTCCACTGGCAAAGAGGATTCAACAGAATCTAGAGGCTTATTGTTCCCCAGATTCATCAGGGTCTTCCCACAAATCCCTATCCCAACTTACAGGATCCTATTCTTTCCCAATCAATGCCTTCACTTTAACAGCAGATGCCTAGTGATTCTGGTAGTGCAACCTATGGTGTAATTTCATCAACTACAAATAATTTTCTGCATTTAATTTTCAGCAATTTCACACCTGTGACTACAGGAGGTAAGGCTCTCATTCAGGGCAGACCTAGAAGCTCTTAGGTTATTTATGTGGCACTTGAGCTGGAAATTCAAATTCCTGAGTTTATTTTTTTCTTTTCACCACTTTGTCCAGTGACATTGGAGCAACCAACCAATGTTATTTTATTCCCTCATTTTCTAAAAACATTTTGAAATACGTTTTTAGAAAGTCACTTAGCATCTTGGAGAGTCATATAGCATCTTGCTTCTCTTTAATGGTTGGTTAGGTGTATTTAATGCCTGTTGTTCATGACATGGACTATCAGGGCTCTCTTTACTACTGGAAACATCTAATCATATAAAAGAGACAATTACAGAAGGCTCAGGACCAATTCAGAAAACTCATCTTTAAAATTTTGTTTTCCTAGAACTACTCATGGTACCAAAGTCTGTATTAGTCAGGGTTCTCCAGAGAAACAGATCCAATAGGATATATAGATACATACGAGGAAACTTATTATTGATACTGGCTCATACTACCTGCTGTCTGTTTGCTGGAGAACTGCAAAAGCCAGTGATGTAAGTCCCAGTCCAAATCTGAAGTCCTAAGAACCAGGAGCACTTCAAAGATAGGAGAAGATGGATGTCCCAGCTCAAGAAAAGAGAAAGTAAATGTGCTTTTCTACCTTTTTCTTCTATTTGGGCCTTTAACAGATGAGACAAATTAGTCAATCTACAAATTCAAATGCTAATCTCTTCCAGAAATCCCCTCATAGACATACCCAGAGATAATGTCTAACCAGCTGTCTTGGCACCCCTTTGCCAAGTCAAGTTGACACATAAAATTAACTATCACAAAGGGTTTCTGAGACCCTGCTATAGAGGCGAAGAACACAAGTTTACAGTTTGACATTGGGTTGAGTCTCACCTCTAATATATAGTTGTTGTATGACCATGGTTTACAAAGGCTGAAACTCTCTAACCTTCAATTTTCTCATATGGGAAATGGAGATAATATTAGCTACTAAATTGTTGTGTTAAATAAAATAATATATATAAAGCCTCTGGCATGTAACAAGTGCTTGGTAAATGAAAACTCTTGTTACATCTCTAAAGCACAGGATGAGTATATAACAAAGATGTAATGAATAGTGTAGTATTTTAAAATCTACAAGAAAAAGATGCTTGAAAAAAATAGACTTGTGGGGTTCTGGGATCCAGTCCTAGGCTCTTGGACAGCATTTCTACACTTTCCCTGGGTCAGAAGGGAACCCACTGTCCTGAAAAGTAAGTCCCAGGCCTGGCAGCATTCACCACAAGCTGATGGAAGAGCCCTTGGGCTTTAAGTGAACATAGACAGTGGCCTGGCAGAACCCTTGTGAATCAGTAGTGCTAACGGCCACAAAGAGAGGCTCCTCTGCCTTTGGAAAGGGGAGGAAAAAATGGGAAGGACTTTGTATCGCAGTTTGAGTGTCAGTTTAGCTACAGGAAAATAAAACATCAGGTAAATTGCTAAGGTTTCTGACTCCAATTTCAGGCTCCAAGACAACATCTCTAGACATGCACGGGGCCTGGGGGAACTCTCTGCCCTGAAAGGAAGGGCCTTACGCAAGACCCAGTGCCATGCTGGCTTCAAGTCTGACCCAGCATAGTTCAGTGGTGGTGGCCACAGGGTGTTTGCATCACCACACCCCCAATTTCATGTGTCTCAGCACACAGAAAGAGATCCCATTTGTTTGAGAAAAAGTAAGGGAAAAGAACCAGAGTCTCTCTCTGGTAATCTAGAGAATCCTTCTGACTGTTATACAAGACCACAAGATAGTACCTCTACAAGTTTGCAAAAACCACAGTGTTATTGGGCTTGGGGCCCAAGTTTCTTTCAAATATCTGGAAAGCCTTCCCAAGAAGGACAGGCACAAATAAGCCCAGAGCCCAGACTGTGAACACTAAAATAAATACCTAATTCTTCAATGCCTAGATACAGACATCTACAAGTGTCAACATCATCCAGGAAAACATGACCTTACCAAATGAACTAAATAAGGCACCAGAGACCAATCCTGGAGAAACAGAAGTATATGATCTTTCAGACAGAATTCAAAATTGCTGTGTTGAGGGAGCTCAAAGAAATTCAAGATAACACAGAAAAGTAATTAAGAATCCTATCAGATAAATTTAACAAACAGATTTAAATAATTAAAAAGAATCAAACAGAAATTCTAGAGCTGAAAAACGTAGTTGACATGCTGAAGAATGCATCAGTCTCTTAACAACAGAATTGATCAAGTAGTTCATTTGGTAAAGGAAAATTAGTGAGCTTGAAGACAGGCTATTTGAAAATACACAGTGAGAGGAAACAAAAGAAAAAAGAAGAAGAAACAACAAAGTACACCTACAAGACCTAGAAGATAGCCCCAAAAGGACAAATCTGAGTTATTGGCCTTAAAGGAAAGACAAAAAGAAAGGAGTAGAAAGTTTATTCCAAGGGATAATATTAGAAAATTTCCCAAACCTGCAACAACATATCAACATTCAAGTACAAGAAGGTTGTAGAACACCAGCCAGATTTAACCCAAAGAAGACTGCCTCAGGGCATTTAATAAAAAAAAATTTATTAATAATGTCAAAATCTAGAGAGATGATGAATGGGGTAAGTTATTGGTGATCTTTGGAGGAGTTAGTTTGAGAAACACAGCACCATCAATTGCCAGATTGCAATGGGCTAAGTGGTGGTGAGGAAGCCAAAGCTGGAAATGTAACTCATCCTTTGCAGCAGTTCATGCAGCTATTCTTGTGGAACATATGTAGCAGTATCCTCGACTATGGAAGCTAAGTTGAAAATATGCAAATTTCCCTGCAAACAGAAGTTGTGTTATAGCAATAGATCAGCAAAGAATCTAAGTCAGGCTGGGGGGTGTATTAGGCCATTCTTGCATTTCTATACAGAAATACCTGAGACTGGGTAATTTATAAAGAAAAGAGGTGGAAACTTAAAATCATGGTGGAAGACAAATGGGGAGCAGACACATCACATGGCCAGAGAAGAAGCAACAGAGGGAGAAGAGAGGTACCACACACTTTTAAATGATCAGATCTCACTCATTATCATGAGGACAGCACCAAGGGGATGGTACTAAGTCATTCCTGAGAAATTCACCCCCATGAACCAATCACTTCCAAACAGGCCACACCTTCAATAATGGGTATTATACAACATGAAATTTGGGTGGGGACACAGATCCAATCCATATCAGGGGAAGTTCCTTTCTTATTATAATTATCAAATTCTGCCTTATATCAACTTATATGTGAGCCAGTCTTTTGCCTCTTCTCTCTCCTCCTTGAGGGAACTTAGGACATCAGCTGCATCTATTAAAATGTCTTCTTCAGACTAGAAACAACAAAGTAAAAAGTCAAAATTAAATTGAATAAGTAATTTCTACAATGTAAACACATACAGTGACCTAATTGAGTGAATGGCATAGAGCTGTCAAGTGTGATGCTAGAAAATTCCATCAGCTGACCTTGAACCACCTTTAATTTGATCTCTGGTCTCCACAGTGAGTTCTCCTTGTAGACACATACTCTCTTAATAGCAAGGACACTATTTTTCTGAGAGCATGTGTGCAACAAATTTACCTTCTGTTATTAAAGGCTTACTACTCTTTGTCTTTCTGGCCTACTAATGACCTTAGTAACATGATGCATTTATAATTTTTTGTTAGATTTGAACTCAGGTGGCCTATTACATATAGATGTACATGTACATATACATGTACATATATGACATACAATTAAACTTTATTAGTTTTGATAATTCTAATTCAGAACTTCCCCTATTCATGTGTACAATTGAACTTACCTTTCTGCTCCTCAGGAGAAAAGATTTTTATAATTAATTCAAACTCTGATCTAGATGACAATGTGTTTCTTTAAATAAATTAATTAAAAGAATAGAAAACTTTTCAAATTGTCAATCTCTTTTCACCTTTAAAATAAGCAAAGTGATTGGGCTTCAAGCAGTTAAAATGCAGATTCCTGCATTCCACTCCAAACCTATTCAATTGGAATCAGAATTTTAAATCTACATATGTAAAAATCTCCCTAGTAAATCTCCCTAATTAATCTTATGATTAATCATGATGAGACCACTGTACTAAATTGTATTTAAAGATTCCATATTAGTCAATTTAGCCTAAGTTATGCTGTGGCAACAAATTACTCCAAAGTCTCAGTAATTTACAAGGAAAAAAAGTTTATTTCTTATTCATTTAATACATGTATTCTTATTCTTAATACATGTATATTATAGTTCAACTAAGGCTCTCCTCCAGGTCTATCATTTTCACTCCAGAGCCCAGGCTGACAGTGTAGCTTCACTTGGAACTTTGCCTGCCTTAACCAGAGGAAAAAAAAAATACAGAAAATCATGATCTGTCACATGGCCACTCCTGAACTCAACAGAGTAGGGCTGTATAATCTTCTTTCAGGGAGAGGAAATGAGTAATTGTCTATCACTGGTGCCTCCAACTCTAAAAGTTAAATAATAACATTAATGGCTTCCATGTAGATATTAAAAGTTATATTGATAGGAGTTTTCTTTTTAATGTCTTTATTGAGCTATAATTGATATACAAATAATTGTACATATTTAATGAATACAATCTGATGGCTTTGGACATATGCATACGTATGTGAGACCATCACCACAATCAAAGTAATAAACACATTCATCACCCCCAAAAGTTTCCTCATGCCACCTTGTAGGTGTTTGTTTGCTATGTTTTGCTTTATGGTAAAAAACACAACATGAGATCTACCCTCTTGACAAAATGTTTAACTGTTGATATGGTTTGGCTGTGTCCCCACCCAAATCTCATCTTGTAGTTTCCATAATCCCCAGGTGTCCTGGGAAGGACTCAATGGGAGGTAATTTAATCATGGGGGAGGTTACCCTTATGCTGTTCTTATGATAGTGAATGAGTTCTCATGAGATTTGATGGTTTTCTAAGGAGTTTTTCCCTCTTTTGCTCAGCACTTCTTGCTGCCATCATGTGAAGAAGAACGTGTTTGCTCCCTCCTCCATCATAATTGTAAGTTTCCTGGGCCCTTCCCAACCCTATGGGACTTTGTTTCAATTAAATCTCTTTCCTTCCTTGCAGCATGATAACAGACTAATACAGCAAATTGGTACCAGAAGTGGGATGCTACTGAAAAGATAACCAGAAATGTAAAAGCGACTTTGGAACCAGGTAACAGGCAGAGACTGGAACACTTTAGGGAGCTCAGAAGAAGATAGGAAAATGTGGGAACACTTGGAACTTCCTAGAGACTTGGAGGGCTCAGAAGCCAGGAAGATGTGGGAAAGTTTGGAACTTCCTAGAGACTTGTTGAATGGCTTTGACAAAAATGCTGATAGTGATATGGACAATAAAGCCCAGGCTAAGATGGTCTCAGATGGAAATGAGGAACTTGGAAACTGGAGTAAATGTCACTCTTGCTATGCAAAGAGACTGGCGGATTTTGCCCTTGCCCTAGTGGTCTCTGAAACTTTGAACTTGAGGGACATGTTTTAGGGTATCTGGCAGAAGAAATTTCTAAGTGGAAAAGCATTCAAAAGGAAACAGAGCATAAAAGTTTGAAAAATTTGTAGCCTGAAGATGAGGTAGAAAATAAAAACCAATTTTCCGAGGAGAAATTCAAGTCAGCAGCAGAAATTTGCATAAGTTACAAGGAGCCAAATGCCAATTGCCAAGAAAATGGGGAAAATGTCTCCAGGGCATGTCAGAGACCTTCACAACAGGACATGTCAGAACCTTCACAGGCCCAGAGGTCTAGGAGGGTAAAATGGTTTCCTGTGCTGGATCCAGGACCCCTGTGCTATGTACAGCCTCAGATTTGGTGCCCTGCATCCCAGACGCTCCAGCTTTGACTAAAAGGAGTCAGCATACAGCTCAGGCCATATCTTGAGAGTGCAGGCCCCAAGCCTTGGCACCTTACATGTGGTGTTGGACTTGCAGGTGCACAGACATCAAGAATTGAGGTCTGAGAACCTCTGCCTAGATTTCAGAGGATGTATGGAAACACTTGGATGTCCAGGCAAAGGTGTGCTGCAGGGGCAGAGTTCTCATGGAGAACCTCTTCTAGGGCAGTGCAGAAGGAAAATGTGGGGTGGGAGCCCCCACATATGGGGCACTGCCTAGTGGAGCTATGAGAAGAGGGACACCATCCTCCAGACCCCAGAATGTTAGATCAACCTACAGCTAGGACCATGCACCTGGAAAAGTCACAGACACTCAATGACAGCCCATGAAAGCCTCTGGGAAGGGGGCTGTACCCTGCAAAGCCACAGGGTTGGAGCAGCCCAAGACTATGGGAACCCACTTCTTGCATCAGTGTAACCTGGATGTGAGACATGGAATCAAAGGAGATCATTTTGGAACTTTAAGATTTGAGTGTCCCACTGGATTTCAGACTTGCATGGGGCCTGTCATCTCTTTATTTTGGTCAATTTCTCCCATTTGGAAAGGCTGTATTTACCCAATGCCTATACTCCCATTGTATCTAGGAAGTAACTAACTTGCTTTGATTTTACAGGCTCATAGACAGAAGGGACTTGCCTTGTCTCAGATGAGACGTTGGACTGTGGACTTCTGATTTAACGCTGAAATAAGATTTGGGGGAACTGTTGGAAAAGTATAATTGGTTTTGAAATGTGAGGACATGAGATTTGGGAGGGACCAGGGGTGGAATGATACAGTTTGGCTGTGTCCCCACCCAAATCTCATCTTGAATTGTAGTTCCCATAATTCCTACGTGTCCTGGAAGGAACCCAGTGGGAGGTAATTGAATAATGGGGGTGGTTACCCTCATGCTGTTCTTGTGATAGTGAGTGACTTCTCACGAGATCTGACAGTTTTATAAGGGGCTTTTCCTACTTTTGCTCAGCACTTCTGCTTGCTGTTGCCATGTGAAGAAGGATGTGTTTGCTTCCCCTTCTACCATGATTATAAGTTTCCTGGGGCCTCCCAAGCCCTGTGGAACTGTGAGCCAATTAAACTTCTTGCCTTCATAAATTACCCTGTCTTGAGTATATCCTTATAATAGCATGAGAACAGACTAGTACACATATACAATACAGTATTGTTAAATATAAGCACTGATAAGCTATAGGTCACATTTGACAGGCTTCCAAATTAACCAGCTGGGGGAGGTCTTATGATTCATGGCTTACATCCTGTCACTGAGTAAATAATCTTATTGTGAATCCCTCAAATTGTTGATGTACTGATTAATATGCAACCTACTGACACTGAAAAGGACAGTCATTTATTTCTGAACCATGAAGTTTTGTTCATTTGTTTCAGAATCATGAAGTTTTAATGATTGTCTTGCAAGTACACATTTTAGCCTATATGTTGCACATATATTCTACCCTCCAAAGAAAAAGGACAGCTCTGGTATGAGGAGCCCCCCTCTCTTCTCCTAAACTTTCTTATAAAAGCCTTTCAATATGTAACAGACTGTGAAACACACCTAACTTTGTGGGTGTGTCTATTCCCAGGCCAGGCTTCCAATAAACTTTTGTCAAATTATTTCTGCTTTAACAACCTTTATATTTTGGTCAACAGCACTATGTTGTACAGCAGACCTCTGGAACTTATTCGTCTTACATAATCAAAATTTTAGGGATTCCTATAATAGTTTGTTAACCTTGATTCTTAAGTTGGGCTCCTCTAAAAGCAGATGCTTAGATAAGGACTTAGAGGCAGATAGACAATTTGGAAGCTAAACTCAGAAAGACAGGTAAGAAAGTTAGGAAAGTGAGACAAGGAAGGTAGAAAAATGAATAAAAAGCACGAGGCGTTCAATCTAGCTGGAGATCCTCTGAGAAGCCCTAGAGCCAAACTTCAGGACCTCAGGACCTTATCACTACAAGAGAGGGAAGTTACAGCATGTGTCCACCACTGCCACCCCTATAGATTAAGGATTGCCTCCCAGGGATTAGCTCCCTCAAACTTTCTGGTTTATCTTTTACAGCTGGGCAAGCTCTAGCACCAATGAGAAAGCCCTCAGGTAGGGAAAGGGAAATTGCAGTTGCTTAAGGTGGGAATCTGTCAGTGGGCTGGGACTGTACATGGGTATAATAAAAATCAGGGAATCCACAGGATATGGGAGGTGCATCAACAACATTTGTTACACCCAGTTCCAAATTGACCTTTATTTGCTTTTGGATATTTTGTTATCACACATTTCATTTTTTAGTTCAATCTGACCTGTCCCACAGTTAGTCCAAATCATTTTTTTTTCTCATTTTCTTTCTCTATTCACTATTAGTACTTAATATTGCCTTAGGTTTCACCTCAAGCATCAACTCAAATTAAATATGAGTGTATACCTGAGACACGTGTCGAGAAAAACCTGAGGTCAGGTTTGGTGCACAGTAACCAATTAAGTATGTCTTCCATGGACAGAGGACAAAGAATATGGTTAGATTTGCCACGTATCTGTTATCCTTTGAGTGCAGTAATGGGAAAAAAGGTCTGTGCTAAGTAAACATTCCTGATTGTGACTTAAAGCATTGTAATAATTATTTAGATTGCTCAGAGAAGCAGTTTCAGAAACAATTACCTATGTATTTAATTATACACATTTAAACAACATGTGAGGGTGTAGGAAGTAAGCATGTAACTCATGGGTACAGAAAAATCCTAATATGAAGAAAAGATGCTCTCATATCCCTAAGGATAGAATTAGTATCACATCATCTCTCCATAAAAAAGATAAACAAATAATTTCACAAATAAGTGATCCTATGTTAGGAGACAGAAATCTAAGAAGAAATGCCAAAATAAAAAAAATAAAAAATAAAAAAAACTGAGTTTTGCCTTGTTATTTCTCCCACACAATAGTAATGGGAGACTTTAACAACCCCACTGTCAATATTAGACAGATCAACAAGACAGAAGGTTACCAAGGATATCCAGGACTTGAACTCAGCTCTGCACAAAGCAGACCTAATAGATCTCTACAGAACTCTCCACCCTAAATCAACAGAATATACATTCTTCTCAGCACCACATTGCACTTGTTCCAAAATTGACCACATAGTTGGACGTAAAGCACCCCTCAGCAAATGTAAAAGAACAGAAATCACAACAAACTGTCTCTCAGACCACAGTGTAATCAAATTAGAACTCAGGATTAAGAAACTCTTTCAAAACCACACAACTACATGGAAACTGAACAACCTGCTCCTGAATAACTACTGGGTAAATAACGAAATGAAGGCAGAAATAAACATGTTCTTTGAAACCAATGAGAACAAAAATACAGTGTACCAGAATCTCTGGGACACATTTAAAACAGTGTGTAGAGGGAAATTTATAGCACTAAATGCCCACAAGAGAAAGCTGGAAAGATCTAAAATCGACACCCTAACATCACAATTAAAAGAACCAGAGAAGCAAGAGCAAACACATTCAAAAGCTAGCAGAAGGCAAGAAATAACTAAGATCAGAGCAGAACTGAAGGAGATAAAGACACAAAAACCCTCCAAAAAATCAATGAATCCAGGAGCTGGTTTTTTGAAAAGATCAACAAAATTGATAGACTGCTAGCAAGACTAATAAAGAAGAAAAGGGAAAAGAATCTAAAAATAGATGCAATAACAAGTAATAAAAGGGATATCACCACCGATCCCACAGAAATACAGACTACCATCAGAGACTACTATAAACACCTCTACGCAAAAACTAGAAAATCTAGAAGAAATGGATAAATTCCTGGACACATACACCCTCCCAAGACTAAACCAGGAAGAAGTTGAATCTCTGAATAGACCAATAACAAGCTCTGAAATTGAGGCAATAATTAATAACCTACCAACCAAAAAATGTCCAGGACCAGACTGATTCACAGCCGAATTCTACCAGAGGTACAAAGAGGAGCTGGTATCATTCCTTCTGAAACTATTCCAATCAATAGAAAAAGAGGGAATCCTCCCTAACTCATTTTATGAGGCCAGCATCATCTTGATACCAAAGCCTGGCAGAGACACAACAAAACAAAAAGAGAGAGAGAGAATTTTAGACCAATATCCCTGATGAACATCGATGCAAAAATCCTCAATAAAATACTGGCAAACCCAATCCAGCAGCACAGCAAAAAGCTTATCCACCGTGATCAAGTTGGCTTCATCCCTGTGATGCAAGGCTGGTTTAACATACACAAATCAATAAATGTGATCCATCACATAAACGGAACCAATGACAAAAACCACATGATTATCTCAACAGATGCAGAAAAGGCTTTTGACAAAATTCAACAGCCTTTCATGCTAAAAACTCTCAATAAACTAGGTATTGATGGAATGAATCTCAAAGTAACAAGAACTATTTATGACAAATCCACAGCCAATATCATACTGAATGGGCAAAAACTGGAAGCATTCCCTTTGAAAACTGGCACAAGACAGGGATGCCCTCTCTCACCACTCCTATGCCTTGTTATTTCTCACTCCAAAACTCCTTATTGGGACTCTGCTTTCCTTATTTCCGTGAATTGCAAGCCAACCACAGAAGAGTGGACACCCACTCACCTCTTCCTCCATGAACTTTACAAGAAGAGGTGCACACTGGCAAAGCCTCAGTCTTTATTTGATAAAAGGTGACTTTTGCAGCTTTCCAGGCTTAGATGTTTTTATCTCCAGTTTGGACTTCAGCTTCATTAACTGAATTTTCACTCAAGCTGGTGTATAGATTCTGAGTCCAGCTGTAACTGATTTCAGATAGTTAAGTTTGTGTGCCCTGGTCTGACCCTTCCTAGGCCACATTCTATTTATGGCCTCCACCTGTTACCACCCTTCTTCCTTCCATCCCCAGTGTTGCTGCCTTGTGCACACCTGACATTCCCTGACCCTCAGTCAGCTTATCACAACAATTAGACCAAATAGCCAACCTCTCAGAGAAAAACAAATGGAAGTGTCCTGCCCTCTTTCAGAGAGAAAGGCATCTTTTACTCCCTGGTCAAAATTCAGCAGCAGAGTGCAAATAAGAACATTTTCTTTTTTTCCACAGGAAATGAAAACCTTAAAAAGTTGTAGCCCCTCAGTGCTTTCACAGATGATAAGGTTTATGATCCAGCCACCATTTAGCCAAAAGCAACTTTTTAAAAGGCTTAGGATATTTGATAGAGTGAGCTTAGAAGTGTATTTCAGCTCTTGCCGGTGACATTTAAATATGTAAACTTCCCTGCTTCTCTATAAGAGGATCTCACATGAATATGAAAGTGGTGCTGATTAGATAGTCGCCAAGGGCCTGTGCTCTGGAGTCAGAGCTCCCCTCCTGTGTAACCTTGACCGAGCTACTCTACCTCTCACCACATCAGTGTCTCCGTTGGATAAATGGAAAGGGTAATATCAACTTCAGAGTGGTTGTGAAAATTATATACATAAATAAGAATATGCAGGGATATGGTTTGGGTACATTTGCCTTCACGGGAAAAACAAAAATATTTATAATGATCAAACAAAGGACGAAGAAAGGATTTTAGCTATTAAATGAGTAAAAGTGCTTCTTAGTCGTTGTGGTAGTTTTAAAATATGGCCCCCAAATTCTTTGGTGTTCTTCTGATACGGGTCGGCTCTGTGTCCCCACCCAAATCTCATCTCCACTCGTAATTCCCTGTTGAGGGAAGGCAGTGATTGGATTAGGGGATGATTTTCCCCAAGGTGTTCTCATCAGAGTGAGTGCATTCTCACGAGATCTGATGATTTTATAAATGAGAGTTTTTCCTGTGCTCCCACACTCACTCTCTTGCCTGCCGCCATGTAAGATTCCCCTTCTGCCATGATCGTAAATTTCCTGAGGCCTCCCCGGTCACGTGGAACTGTGAGTCTATTAAACCTCCTTGCTTTGTCAATTACCCAGTCTCAGGCAGTTCTTTATAGCAGTGTGAAAACAGACTAACACATCCTCCCATTAAGAATTCTGTGCAGTCTGAGTTTGAGACCAGCCCAGGCAAATTAGGGAGACCCCGTCTCTACCAAAAAAGAAAAAAAAAGGGGCAGGCATGGTTGCATGCATTTGTAGCCCCAGCTACTTAAGAGGCTGAGGTAGGAGATAGCTTGAGCGTAGGAGATCAAGGCTGCAATGAACCTTGATCATGCCACTGCATTCCAGCCTGGGTGATAGGGTGAGACCCAATCTCAAAAAATAAAAATATTGGCTGGGCACGGTGGCTCATGCCTGCAATCCCAGCACTTTGGGAGGTCAAGACAGGCGGATCACAAGGTCAGGAGTTTGAGACCATCCTGGCCAACATGGTGAAATGCTGTCTGTACTAAAAATACAAAAATTAGCTGGGCATGGTGGCACATGCCTATAATCACAGCTACTCGGGAGGCTAAGGCAGGAGAATAAAAAATAAAAAAAAATAAATGGTGGTCTATGTCCTGTCCCTTAATGATGGGTAGACTTGAAACCACCTAAACTATACAGTCGGGTAGAAATGATGTTTTTGTGACTTCTGAGGCCGGGTCATGAAAGGCCATGCTGCTTCTGTGTGGTTCCCTTGAATTACTCACTTCGATGGCTCCCTTTAGAGACACTCCTTCTCAGAACCCAAGCCCCTGCTGCAGAAGCTAGAGCCACATGGAGAGTGACCAGGTGTCCTGGTCAACAGTCTCAGCTGAGCACAGGTTTCAAGTCTTTCCAGCCCACACATGTGAGTAAAGGACTCCCCACATGGTTCCAGCCACAGCCATTTTAGGTATTTTCCAGTTGAGACCCCAGATATTGTGGAGCAGATAAAAGTCACCCACTGTGCCTTATTCAAATTCTTGCTCTTAAAATCCATAAGCATAATAAGATGGTTTTTGTCTTTACTACTGTGTTTGGCTTGATTTGTAACACAGCAATACATAACCAGAGCAACAGCACAGCAAAATAATAGAAACAGTCCAAAGGAAATGGGAGATCAGTCTCATGCATATTGAAGAGCTTGAACCTAAGGACAGATAACATTAAAACAATTCAACTGTTAACATCTTGTAAACACAATCATGCCCCGGTTTTGGAAGGATTTTCTCTGAAGCTATATAAACCCTTACATAGGATTCATTGGAGACTCTACTTACAAAGCCTAATCATTATTGTCATAATTCTCTTTTTAAGTAAATAAATTATAATGATGTCATAAGGAATTAACATTTACTTAATTAAGCAAAGATTTAAAAGCACCTACAGTACTTAGCACACTGTGAGGTAAATTTTTAAGTAATTTTAAAGTAAATAGAATCATCTTGGATGCCTTTTAAAAGTCTGATTCCAGGCTGGGTGCGGTGGCTCACACCTGTAAACCCAGCACTTTGGGAGGCTGAGGTGGGTGGATCACGAGGTCAGGGATTCGAGATCAGCCTGACCAACATGGTGAAACCCCGTCCCCACTAAAAATACAAAAATTAGCTGGGCGTAGTGGCGGGCACCTGTAATCCCAGCTACTCAGGAGGCTGAGGCAGGAGAATTGCTGGAACCTGGGAGGCAGAGGTTGCAGTGAGCCGAGATCGTGCCACTGCACTCCAGCCTGGGCGACAGAGCAAGACTCCATCTCAAAAAAAAAAAAAAAAAAATCTGATTACAAGGCCCATCCAAAGAGATTCTGATTTAGTAGGTGTGCATTTGTTTGTTTGTTTGTTTGTTTGAGACAGAGTCTTGCTCTGTCATCCAGGCTGGAGTGCAGTGGCACAATCGCGGCTCACTGCAACCTCTGCCTCCCAGGTTCAAGCCATCCTCCCACCTCCGCTTCCCAAGTAGCTGGGACTACAGACACACACCACCATGCCTGGCTAATTTTTTGTATTTTTAGTAGAGATGGGGTTTCACCATGTTGGCCAGACTGGTCTCAAACTCCCGAGCTCAAGTGATCTGCCTGCCTTGGCCTCCCAAGATGCTGGGATTACAGGCATGAGCCACCATGCCTGGCCAGTAGGTGTGCATTTTTGACAAGCAATTCAGAAAATTCTGATACTGGTGGTATAGGGAAAAAAGCTTCTGATTTTTTCAAGCAATTCAGAACATTCTGATACTGGTGTTATAGTGAAAATATGCCTGAAGAGGGAATGGAGTACACAAAACAAGTATGTACCATAGCTTCTGCCCTCAAGCAACTTAATTTGAATTAATAGAAAAGACATTTCTGTGAACGACATAAAACAGCATTGAGGCTTCAAATTGTGTTTGGGGTTTTAATCCACTAGAGTCAATATTTTTCTTCTTTAATTTGAATTGTCAGGAGAAAAACTAGGCCCAAGAGTCTGAGGTTTTTCTAACTGGCAGGGAAGCTTAAGCAATTTACTTAGTGCTCGATCTGATTAATACAGTCCTTTTACAACTTACACGAGCAATATATTCTAAGATTAAGTGAAGAATGTAATGTCAAAGTTGAATTTTACTTTCCAGGAAGATTAAAGGAAAACCCTGTGTTTCACATTGAATGACTAGCCCAGGGAGAGACTTGAACTAAATATCCCAGGAAGCTTTTCAGTAAAATAGGAAATAAAGGGTGGGTTGAAATTTTAATATATTTTCCCCACCCATCCAGTCTGTTCTTTCCTTATGTTCCTGGGATCATGAAAATACAAATATTTTCCAAACTCCTTTTAAAAATTCAAAGAAATATATTTTAAGTTAAACATGGCATATTGAACACACATGTCTGTACTCTCCCTCTCTTTAGGGATGCCACTAACATGACAAAAAAAATATGTATATATAAAAAAACTCACAGGGACAAAGAGAACAGATGAGACAACACTAAATAAAAGATTTCAGCAAAATTTTTTCTTTATTTTTTTTGAGACAGAATCTCATTATGTAGCCTAAGTTGGAGTGCAGTGCTGTGATCTCTGCTCACAGCAACATCCGCCTCCCATGTTCAAGTGATTCTCTTGCCTCAGAACTCCCAAGTTGCTGGGATTGCAGGCATGTGCCACCACACCTGACTAAATTTTGTATTTTTAGTAGAGACAGGGTTTCTCCATGTTGGCCAGGCTGGTCTTGAACTCCTGACCTCAAGTGATGCACCCACCTCAGCTTCCCAAAGTGTTGGGATTACAGGCATGAGCCACCGGCACCTGGCCCAACGAAATTTTAGAATATGAAAAAATTATGGGCAATTATTAACAGACTTAGAACACAGAAGGCTCAAATGTGAACCTTCTATGGTGAGACACCAACATCAGACCAGTGATTTCTGCCCTAGTCCCTCAGACTCAAGCATTTGGATTCACCTGGTACCCTTGAAGGCAGGGATGAAGAATGGCATTGAAAACAGGAGGACTGGTTAAATGTTTATGTAAGGACACTTAAAGTCCTTCTATACAAGCTAAGAAGCCAAGCTACTACTCTTTCAGGAACTCCACAGAAAATAGAAGGTTTTCTTTATAAAGATAATTCCATCTCTGAGAATGAGAATGAGTTACTGTATGCAAACAGAAGACTAAGTGAAAGTCTTCATTAAAAATGGTGGAAATCCCAAAGTAGAAGCCTCTGATATTAAAAAAGAAACCTAAACCAACAGCTAGATAGATGAAAGAAAGAAATTTAGAAGAAATGAAGAAAATGCAGGAAGCAGAAGAAAACTTCAGAGCAATTATAATTAACACCTACAAAAGATAAGATATTCCAGTGTGAAACAAGAATCACATGCTAGAAAAAGAATATTCAGAGAACTTTCTGAAGTAAAATTTGGATATAACTAAAAATTTATTCCAAGTGTTAAAAATAAACTTGAGGACATTCCTAATCTTCATCCTTCTCCTCCCCAAAAACGTGTGGATGATAGGAAAGAAAAAAATGAGAAAGTTAGAGGATCGATTCAGAGATCCACATCTCCCTAACTGCTGTTATAGAAAGAAGGAATGAAAATGTAAAGTATAATACATTATCAAATAAATAATTTTTTAATTCCCCATAAAGAACATGTCTTCATTATGATACATTTGACCCACAAAGTGCCCAAATATATGAATAGCTCCATACTGTGTCAAAGTAAATTACACCATAATTCAAAGAAGAAAAAAAAAGCCCAACAATGTCACAAACGCAATAGAAGTTTATATATCAAACCATCAACATATACATGTAGATGGACTTTACAGACTCGTGTGGTCTCAAAAGATCTGCCTTCCAAATACTTTCTCAGAAGGTTCTTGGAAGACGTGCTCTACAAAAGCAAAAGAGAAATCCAAGAAAAGGAAGGAAAAAAATCCAAAACAGAGGATCCAAAAACAAGTGTAAAATGAACTGATGATGATAAAGACATACTCCAGAATGACAGCTGTGCAGCAAACCTAGAAAGCAAGTTCTGACTGGGGAAAAAAGATGAAAGTTTTCAGAAAGGATAAGCCTGCATGCACATGTGCACACACATACACACACACTCACACATTGAACTCATAGATTTCTTGGACATATGACTACATTGAGAGAAGTTTTAATGTTCTGTCAGTGAGTATGGGGTTTAATTAGTGATAGGTACATAAAAATTAAGTAATTAAAGGGTAAAGAAATATATCCTAATATACTACATGACTCATCTGCAAATCATATTAAGGCAGTTGTAATGACATAAACACTGACTATTCATTTAACCAAAAATTAGAATTATAGAGAGGACAGCAAATGGCAAAGGTATTGGGAGTGGGGTATGGAAATATAAGAGCACTAAATCCTCATTTTTCATGAAAAAAGTCAATTGATAATGCTTAATTGAAAAAAGTAAAGATAAGAGTTTAAATTTGTTTCGAAATATGGAGATTCTTAATCTGGGTTCCCCAAAAAGCAGAGCCTGTGGCAAAGGCTGATGCGCCGCTCATTTATTAGGAGAAATAATGGAAAGGGGGAATGAGACAAGCAAAGGGTGAGTCCCAATCAAAGGTGGTTACCAAATTATAAGTCGGCTACTCTTGATAGCAAGCACAACTGATGGCTCATTGTCACAATTGTGAGAGGCTGTGTAAATGAAATCACTTGAGACTGTCCATTATGCTAGAGATGAAGGCAGAAGACTTAACCATCAGCTTCTATATCTTACTGGTCAAAGGTTCACTTCACATGTGTGAGTTAAACACAGGCTGGGGGTACAGTGGTTCATGCCTGTAATCCCAGCACTTTGGGAGGCTGAGGTGGGTGGATCACGAGGTCAGGAGTTCAAGACCAGCATGGCCAACATGGTGAAACCCTGTCTCTACTAAAAATACAAAAATTAGCCAGGCGTGGTGGCACATGCCTATAACCCCAGCTACTCAGGAGGCTGAGGCAGGAGAATCACTTGAACTGGAAAGGTTGAGGTTACAGTAAGCTCAGATCATGCTATTGTACTCCAGCCTATGTGACAGAGTGAGATTCCATCTCAAAAAAATAAATAAATAAAATAAAATAAAGGTAAATAAATGCAGTCATCAAGTGAGCAAGGTCACGCTTCAGTGTCAATAGGGACGCCCTGGATATGAGGCAAGAGGCATAGGAGGCAGGCTGGAAGTGAGAGGTTGTTCGGTCATGGCTCAGTGAGGTTAGTTAGAGCCTATGCAGGGCTGGTCACTGGGGAAGTGACAGAACAAGTAGCCACACTCTTTAGAGACAAGTGAGGTTGTCTGATTCTGGAAGAGCACATAAGGGGTGCTAGATTCAGGGGGTAAGTATTAGAAAAAGCTAATAGAATTAAACATAATTGCCCATGAAGAAACAAAATAAGAGGTAGTAAAGATTAGGCTGGGACTCTTAAAATGTAATTTTATTTTTAAACTCATGTGTATGCATTATTATATTAAAAACACAAACTTAAAAATGCCTAAAAGTATTTTACATAGTAGGATTCTTTATTCTAGACACTTGGTAACAGCATTGTAACTGATAATTGCTTTTAATTTTCACAAAGCTGAAATCAAAGTGGTGGTAGTTGTTGTTATTTTTAACTTTAGGCCATTTCTATTTCCATGCTACTAACATACTGGATGTAATCAATTACCAAAATTCATAAAGTCAGCCAACAATTCTCAAATTTTTCAGTCTAAGAAATCCTTTGTACTCTTAAATTTCCATAGGTTTTATTTATTGGCATTTGCCATGTTAGAAAATAAAATTGAGACTTTAAAAAATATTTTGTTTATTGATTCACTTTAAAATAACTATGTAAACCCATTGTATGATGTCATAAGTAACATCTGTTCTTAAAAAATAATCACATTCTCCAAAGCAAAATACTTGAGTGAGAAGAGCAGCATTGACAAGCACTTTTACAATTCTCTTTACTTTCCAGCTTAATCAAAGACAGTTTATTCGTTATATCTGCTTCTATATTCAGTTTGTTGTAATACGTTGTTTGGTTAAAATCTATGAAAAAAAGAAACATGGCCTCACATAGATATGTTGTTAGAAAAGGAAAGGGTATTTTAATAGCCTTTTCAGGTAATTGTGTTTATTCTTTTTTGGTACTATACCATAACGTGACATTGAAAACCACATCCATGAACTTTTCGTATTCTATTACATTAAAAATCATTAGTCCATTTGGCACCTTAAACAGACCTTTTTGTTAACCATGCATTGATCACGTGAAAGGTATCTGTCACTGAACTATTTAGACCTTCCAAATATTGATCCATTCATCACATTGTCAAAAAATCACACTCGTTAATACCACCATCTGTCTCATTGGAAAAGTCTTTAGGTATTGGGAAACTGACTACCTTATGGTGATAAATACAAGTTTTCCAAATTTCTAATTTTTGTGTGGAAGCTCAAATATTTTTATTGACAACAACAAAAAAAATCAGAAGCTTTTTAAAAATGACCAGCTCACTTCATTTATTTTTAAGAAAATGTCTGCCAAATAAATTAGGATAACCCTAGTTTACCTGTCAGTCGTCCCTTCAAGTGAAAATGACATGCCATGAAAAAAGCAGCTAGTTTAGCTTTCAATTCAAACATACATAAGTGCTTTTCTTCAAAACAGCCATCACACGTCACTATGCAAGCAAAGGACTTTCTTCCTACCTCCCATTTTGTCATACAGAAAGTTAAAATGACATACACACAAAGGTTGAGATCTAATAAAACCAATAATCTTTACTGCTTCATAAAGATACTTCTCAGTGTCACTGCCATTTTTTTTAACTGTAAATGTATGGTGAAGAAATACAATGACTTCTAGTTTAGCTTGGTACCACTGCCTTGATTCATACTAAGGTGCCAGTAGTTTTACCCACCCTTGTTTTTGCACCCTGACTGCAAACGTCAGCTCAGTGAGAAAGGTAAATAATGTTGTTAGTATTATTATGAAAATAGCTTTACCCTCCAAAACACTCAGAAAGGATCTGAGACCCATAGGATATACGGATTGAACTTTGAGGACTACTAATATATGCACTAAGTATCATAAATCATTAAAAGTAAGAATCTTCACTTTTTTGCCAGACTGAAGTAAAAATTGAGCTAAGCATTCAAAGCTATCATAAATATGTATGATGCCTTAGACTGTACACAGGCAGTAGGATGAGATACTAATGATACTTGATCACAACTCAGAGAACCTGAGTTCCAGTGCTATCATTCACAAGTCATAGGACCATTGATTAGTCAAGTGTGCTCCTCCAAGTGTCATTCTCCCCATTTCTATCTTGAAGATGATACAGCCTACTTCTTAGGGTTATTGGTTAGACTGGAGCCACTTAAAATGTAGTCCGTGAACCATCAGCATCATAGAAAAATAGAAAGTGTGGGAAAGCACCTGGGAATTCGTTAGAAATGGAAAATCTAGGGTCTCAACCCACATGTGTTGACTCAGAATTGCTGGGTGTGGGGCACAGGAATCTCTCTCAGGTTTTCCTAATGATTCTTGCTCATATCCAACTTTGAGAAGTGCTGATATAGACCATACACGATAAAGGATTGGAAGATATGAACACTATACAGATTTATGTTATTAGCATAATAAGAAAAAAAGGCTTTCCAGGCAACATAACTACATAAAGATTGCTACTTTAGTCATATTTGTTTGTATCATCTATAGTCAGGTAGTACTAATCTAACTGTTGGTATCAAAGACACATGTGTTTCATAGAAATGAATTTAAAAATGCAAAGGCAAGGAAAAGTCTAGAGTTAGGGGAGATAGCAAAAGGTATGCATGGAAAAACAGTAGGAAATAATGCTGAATGTGGTTAAAGTATAAAATGAGATGTTTGTACAATAGGCAATAAGGAACCATTACAGATTCTTCCATTTTAAAGTGACATAATGAAAGACTGTTTTAGGAAATCAGTTTGCTAACCATGGTGCAGAATGAATTGAAAGGGGAAAAGACAGGAAGGCAAGAAGTATTTCATGAAACCATACATTTTTCCTCCCCATAGAATAAAAAAATTCTCTGATGAATTTGGACAAGATTCACACAGTCATAGGCATTTGTCCGATAGGAGTGAAACCAAGGTAAAGAAAACTATGAGTATATGATGTGTTCATCACTTACCCCACACATAACTTTATTTCCAGCACTTTTACTTTCCCTTTCTTTCAGTTCTAAGTCTTCTGCTAATTCACTGCTCTCAAACTCCTGTCTCTCACTTGCCTGTCTTCCAACCTGCTCTCCTTTATTCAGCAGCCCGAGGTCTTCTCCTATCAATGAAGAACAGCTTTTCTCTATTTCCTTTCCTTTAAGCCCCTATACCTACTAAAATTTCTAAATGACAAGAAACAGTTTTGCAAGAATTTCTGTGCTAAAGGAGAGGTGAAATGTAAAAGCTACATGTCCCAGTTAGAGTCCGCTTCTCTTCCCAGACTTACAAGGAGTTATCAACAGCTTTTTCAAGATAATGCTTCTATTTCAGCATCAGAAAAAGAAAAAAATTGGAAGTTAAGAAGGGAAAATAAAATGAAAACAAGATAGAAGCAATGTCTCTGCAATTCAGCCTTGGAAAAGATGAACAAGTCAAAAACAAGGAACTTGGAGCTGAAGTTGAATTTGTCTGTTTGTGTGTACAGGGGACAGAACCAGGTCAGAATCTCCTGGTGGAATTTTGTCTGTCCTGGAATAGAATTACCATGAGTAAAACTAAAAGCATAATGCAAAGTTTGGATAGCAATGGTTGAAGAAGCCCCTCAGGTTTGACCCTTAATTAGGGAAGCTAATTACATAAATAAAATATTATCTGAAGTGATCCCCATCAAAAGCATTCAATTAATGTGTATTTCTGGCTGCAACTACATCAGAAAGTGGAAGTTAAAAAGATTCAGGGCCAGGTGTTGTGGCTCATGCCTATAATCCCAACATTTTAGGAGGCCAAGTGGGGGTGGATTGCTTGAGTTTAGCAGTTCAAGACCAGCCTGGGCAACATGGCAAAACCCCATCTTTACAACAAATACAAAAATCAGCCGGGCATGGTGGAGCATCCCTGTAGTCCCAGATACTTGAGAGGCTGAGGTGAGAGAGTCGCTTGAGCCCTAGAGGTCGAACCTGCAGTGAGTCATGATCATGCTACTGCACTCCAGACTGGCAACAGAGCAAGAACTTGTCAAAAAAAAAAAAAAGAAGAAGAAGAGAGAGAGAGAGAGAAGGAAGGAAGGAAGGGAGGGAGGGAGGGAGGAAGGAAGGAAAGGAAGGAAGGGAAGGAAGGAAGGGAAGGAAGGAAGGGAAGGAAGGAAGGAAGAAAGAAAAAAAAGAAAAGAAAAAAGAGGAAGAAGAAGATTTAGAACAAGGCAGAACTTCAACATCACAGACAGGAGGAATAACTTGAAAGTGTGGGGGATTTCAGCATCTTTCACAGTGCATCAAGCTTCATACCTTTTCTTAATTTAGATTGAATACAAGCATGCAGATTCAGTTAAGTGAGGTGTTATTATGAGATCCAAAGCTTTTTAAATTATACCTAAAATTTTTGGATGAAAAACTCAATGAAAAGGCAATTTATTTATAGCAGTATCATATATAAGGAAAATGAAACTCTTTAGAAAATGCTTGAGAATGCTATATCTTTCATTTAACCATTTGAATCAAAAGAAGACCTATTTATTGGAAGGAAACCATGGTAATATTAACATAGACTATAATCAATTTGGTCCTATTTTTATTCGTTCATAGATAATATCTAGCACAGTTCTAGATAACAAATCTACCACAACTAACAGGGCATAATATAGCTTATGGGGTTTATGCTGTAGTAAAGGAGATGGGGGAAAGGTGTAAACACAAAACCATAAATACGCAACAATATAAAGTAACTTGTAAATGGCAAATAGAAAAAAAAGAGGGGGGCTAAGATAGAGAAGAAATGAGGGGTGAGTTTAAATAAAGTAGTTAGGGGAAACATCTCTAAAAGGATATTAAATCTGCGACCTAAAAATGAGAAATTATCCAAGCAAATAGTAGAGAGAAGCTCTCTCCTGCCAAGAAAACAGCCGGGGACTGGTAGAGATGTTTTCAAAGACCTAAGAAAAGACAAGTGTGACTGAAGCATGGTGTGTAAAGAGGAGAGGGGCAAAGGATGAGAGAAAGTGTGGGGCTCAGGCCACGAGAGCCTTCTAAGCTGCCCTGTTAAGAGACAGTAGAGAAAAATGAGGACAGAAGTCGGTGGACTTGGCAACTTCAATGTAATGGGTAATGTGGATTACAGCAGATTCGGTGAAATAATAATGTCAGGAATCTCACTGGCGTTAGTAGGAGAGAAAGGCAGTAACGGAGGAGAGATTCACATGTTTGTCTCTCTCAAAGCTGTGAAGTGGGAGCTGAGGATGGAGAGATCGCTGATAGGAATATAGGGACCCAGGAAGTCTGGGTTTTGTTTTTTCCAAAGACAAAAGATCAGAGCATGTATGTGTTTGTTCTGATAGGATTGCAGTGGTCCAGGAGACAGGCAAAGGATAATGGAGAGCAGGAATGGGGTCCAGAGCCCAAGGGAAAGATTAGATATAAGGGAAAGCACAAAGATAGAAAAAGAGATTGCGTGAACAGAGGTCAAGGTGTGGATTTACTGGTGGAAGGTTCGGAAACACTGTCCTCTACCATCCTCATCTCCTCCTAACCTCGGAATCCCTAAGCCACTCCTTTAACTCATCTAATCTTTACCTATTGAAACTCTTTCTAGGTTTAAATCATCAACACATCTTATCTGCTTGAAAATATTCATGAATTCCACATGAAAGTTATTTTCCTAAATCCACAGTGTTTACAAAGATTGTACTGCCAGTTCAATACAGAGGACTTTTAACAGCATAGTCCTATAATTTTACTTATGAAATATAATGTGATGAGCAAAATATTTTAAGATGAAAGATAAATTTTTTGGCCACCTAAAGGTGGCCAAAAAAAGTGGCAAGATCCAAAATCATTGCATAAGTTTTCTGTACATTCTTCCTAGTATCATTTAATGATATTATTAGGGTCTCATTATATGCTTTTTCACCCATGATACTTCCACTTTTTATATAAGTGTGGCATTCAAATTATTTCTTGAATAATATCCCCAGTGCTTCACAGAATGTGTCTCTGCACTAGAAATGTGTTTCTATATTGATATATCCCTTCATTTATTTTCCATTACTCAATTAAGAAAGAAATAATAGGAGATGTAATATAAAGCACATTATTGTGCCTTGTCCAACTGGGTATAGATAGATAGATCACCTTCAAATATAGTAGCAAATGCTGTCTTACTCTAAAAGAGCTTTTACCTTTTCAAATCCAAATGCCCTGAGTTATTTTAAGCTCTGCTACCATCAGTCAGCTTCCTGATGTGGAAGAACATATAACTTAGATAAAGCTAGAGCAGCTGGAGCAATCACCACAAATCACCAGTTATAAGACTTGCTTGCAGCAGTAATACAGGCTGAAAAGTCCCCCTCCCCTCAAAAAAAAAAAAAATAATCCATGAAGAAGTTAATGTGGTGTTAGAGCTAGTAGTTGACCGTTGCTCTTGCCATCTGTCATCCCATTGGACTACATAAGTAGAAGTCAACAAGAAATTTGTCTCTTATGTTGACACCACACAATGTCATTTTCTATTTATGCACATTGTTAAATTTCATTTGGTACCAAAATTAATCCAGAAGTTTCTAAGAGAAGAAAGTAGTAAGAAATTTTCAATGTTTCAAATATCTCTAAACGAAAGAAAACTAAGCTTTAAGAACATTGCTAACCTTCTATAGAATAAAAGCATTTTTCCCACAACATGAGTTCCAATTGAGAAATTTTATTTATTCAACTGCTCCTGTCTTCATTGAGAAATATCTGCCCTCAAAACTTATAATCTGGTTTATAACACAGATAGCAGGCTAATTTAAATAAATCAAAACTTTTTCTAAATACCAATTAAATTCACAATAAGATTCCATTACATATGTACCAGGATGGCCAAAGTTAAAAACAAGATACCAAATGGTGGTGAGAATGTAGGGTGACATGAACTCTCACATATTGTTGATGGTAGTATAAAAATTGATACAGTACACTTGGAAAACTACAGGAAAACTACAAAAGCCAGTGATGTGCTGTGACAATAAATGTTTAACAACTGAGTCTGTGGTGGGAGAGGGGGAGTAATTTGTATCGTTTGCCAATTTCTACAGCGTAAACACGCCTCTGATGGCCAGTCTGAAGCTACCAATGTAATGTCACTGAACGTGAATTTTGGAAGACATGTGCAAAATTAGCTCTTGTGAGCTGGTACAAGCCAGTCCATTTTACCTCTGACTAGGTTGAAAACTCCAATTTCCCAAGACCCTACAAATTTCCCCCTAATTATGATCCCAATAGAGATGCATACACGTGTTCATGGAAAGCCACATATAAGAATATTCACAGCAACACTATAAAAGCCAAAAACTGGCAACAACCCACATACCCATCAATCAGGGAAAAAATTAATTGTGGTGTATACATACAATGGGACAATAGTCAACAATGAAAATTAACAAACTACTACTTATCCAAAAACACAGATGAATCTCTCAAATCTAACATTGATAAAAAGAGCCAGACGTCAAAGAATAATGATTCCATCTAAATAAAGTTTAAAAGCAGACAAAACTAATCCCTGATGATAGAAAACAAAGTAATAGTTACCTTTGTTGAGTGAAAGCACCTATGAAGGGGCACAGGAAGGCTTCTTAATCTGGTGATAGCAGTTCAGGTGTGTTCATTTTGTAACAGTTCCTTGAGCTATAAACTTACAATTGTGCACCTTTTTTTGCATGCCTGTTACATAACAATAAAACAAGTTTACTGAAAAATAAAACTTTTCCAACATAACAATTACCAGGATTCACTTTCCTCTGTGGTTGTTCTCTGTTACACTAACTCTCATCACCTGTTAAAAAGAGTACAGACTCTACTGGTTCTGCTGCTTGCATGCTGTGTGACGGCACAAATTACTTAACCTCTCTAAGTCTCAGTTATCTCTTACACAGAAATCATAAATATTTACTTAATTGGTATATTACACAGATGAAAAATAATATATGTAAAATGTCAATATGGTATCTTTTCTACAATCCACAATCCCTAGAACAGCCAGGATAATCTTAAAAAAAAAAAAAAACAGAATAAACATCCAATTATACTAGTCCCTTGCTTAAAACTCTCCAGTTACTTGAGAAAAAATAAAATTCTTATCATGGTCTGCAAGGGCCTCTGTGGCCTGGCCCTTGCCCTGTCTCTGACTTTACCTCCTACTACGCTCATTCTCACTCCCTGCATTCCAGCCACACTCCCTGTTCTTTGAACTCACCTAGCTGGCAGTTGCCCCAGAGCCTTTGCTTATGCTACTATCTCTGTTTGGAATGTTGAAGCCCCACATCCATGCAACTAAGTCGTATATCAAAAATCATCTTCTCAGAAAAAGGCCATCCCTGACATTTCAATAAAAAGTAGTCTCCCCAGTTACTCTCTATCCCATTTCCCTGTTTTATTTTTCAATACAGCATTTATTGCTAGCTGGAATTACTTCAATTTACTGTCTTTCTTCTATCATTGTAACCACACACCTCACAGTAAGCCAAATAAGGGAGGGATAGTGTCTGATATACTCACTACTGTATCTTCTACCACTAGAAGAATACCTGGCACACAGTACTCACTAGATGGTTGTTGATTGAAAAAATAATCAATAAACAATAATTTTTTTCAGAAACAGTCATTGTTTCCTCCTTCAAATATCCTCATACATCATAAGAGTTTATGAATTTGTAAGTATTTTAGGATGGAGTTTATGAATTTGTGAGTATTTTAGGATGAAATACAGTGACTACATTTGCTCCTTGAACCATTGTTTTTATGTAACAGTTCTAGTTTCTTTTCTATTACAGATATTAAGGATAAGGTCAAGTTCAGGAGCCAACCAGAAGAAAAATGTAGTACCTCACCCTGGTAAAATGCATTCATTTGACAGAGTAAACAGTTTGAAATTGTTCATTACTAAGACATTGACTCCCATATGTGATAAGCTGTGTTAATCTGGGACATGATTTTTATAACTGCATTATGTCTTTTAGAGAACTGTACTTAGGGTCCTTTTTCCCTCTGGAATTTTGATGAAGAAATCCTACAATCTATGTCTTCAGTATGGCTCTTTAAAAAGCAGTTCTTCTTACTATTTCTGGGAAAATAAATCTTTAAAATCCTTAATCACTTTCCCAGGTGTAAAATGAGCAATTCTTTCAGGACATCAAAAATATTGTTCATCTGCATAGTCTCATGTCTACTGCAACCATTGTTTTCTTATTGTGTAGTCTGAAGTTGAAAAGATAATAACTCATTAAAAGTAAAACCAATCACCTACATGTAAACAAAACCATCAGAGGAAGTTTTTAAAATGCTTCTCTAAGCTGAATATTTAGATCTGTTCTATTTAAAATCACATGATGGAAACGATTTAAAAACACTTTGAGTTTAACAATCCCCAGAAGTATGAGAATGATATATGATCATTCTATACCACATTATAAAGGCTGATATATAAAACTGTATGTCATCTAATTAACTTGGGACCCCTTAGAAAAATTAGTTTAAAGCAATAACAACAAAAATTACACCTCAAACTACAATTTTTTTAAAACTATCTTACAAAATATTTGGAGTTTTAACTTAATGTAACAAAGGAAAAGTTGGCTTCCTTATAGCAAATGTAGATGAAGATGGGCTGGAAGTAAGAGTTGAAATGGGTGCAGAAGAGAGAAATGGAAACATACAAGAAACAATTTAGAAACCTTATAGACTCAGCCTGGTAGGGGTTTGTCTGTTTTAGAGAGAATTAGTCGCACAGGAAGAAGGCTGTTGATGCCTTTGATCAATGAAAAACCCTGGAGAGGAAAGACTTACACAGTTCAGGGTTAAAAAGAGATTGAAAACAAAATGCTTAGAGGAGATGAGCTGGCAAAGAAAGCTAGAAACTTTTAAAGTAGTGGGAGCCAGCACACACAGGAACTATCATCAATCTCTAACGTCTCACACTTCATTCAGAGCTTTCTTCAAACTGCTGAAACCATGTTATTTCATAGCATTTGGGCTGACTTTAATCGTGAAATATTTTTAAAACTGTCTCTCAAAGAATGAAACTTTTCTTTTAAATCATAATTAAATAAATGTTGTTAAAAGGAAACTCTTATAACAAGTTTAGAAATTCCATAATTTCTTTTCCGCAAGAAGTGATCTTATAGTCCAGATGATAATGTTGACCCTTATTAACACAAATTAGATTGCATATATCACCTATATTGTGCCCCACAGTTTTATCCAAGAAAAACAATGCATATTAGCAGATTCACACGGAAGTTTCTTCTCTGATAAAAGTAAGAAAACCCATCAGAAAAGATTAATTTTATCATCTTACACTGATATATGAATCAGCCATGTAATTGCTACATAAATATAAAAATAAAATTTTTGTATTAGGTATTTGTTAGAAAAAAAACAAATTAAACCTCTTACACAATTGGGGATGAGAAACTCTAAGGAGAGAACATCATAGAAGACATCTATACAATTAGTAACATGAGATTCCGACAAAGTTAAACCAGATGCAAAGCAAAGCAATTATAACTAAAGTTAATATGGTAATTTTCATGAATGCTTGAAGTTGTGACTAACTACAAGTGAATGACCAAAAAATTCCACATTAGATACCCCTTATTTTTAACAGTGGCCCCATGGTTAATCTAATAATAGGTGTAAATTTTAATAATTTTTCTATAATATGGAATGTACTCAGAAAATGACAAAAATTAAACTCTAGATTTAAATTCCAAAATCTGTAGTATGACAATTAAAATACTACCTAGAGAGAGTACTAGTTAGGAGTACTAGTTAATCTGTATAGGGTACTAGTTAAGGGTGTGGATTCTGTAGGTGGACCATGCAGATTACCATTCCACCTCTCCTGCTGTCATTTGTCTTGTCCAAGAGACTTGACCGCTGTGAGCTTCAGTGTCTTCACTATAACACAGAATAATACTAGTAGTAGTAGGTGGCAGTAATTTTACATGGAGGTGCCACAATATCTTCTAGCCACCCACTGGTTTTTGGAATTTACAATACAGAGCCAGGTTCTCCACTTTGGAGGACCAGAAAGGGACCTTTATCAATATACTCAAAGTCCACCAGTTTCTCAGTAATAAGTTTATAATAACTAAAACCACAAAAGACTGAAGGTATCTAAGAATGCCAATCCTTAAAAACAACTCATGAAGTACCCATTATTATCCCCCTTTTTCAGATGAGGAAACTGAGGTTTAAAAGTTTAACTCTCCCAGTATATCAAAACAACTGAATGGCAGAGCTGCTCTTCAAACCCCAGACTGTAACACTCCAATACCACTCTGCAATAATGGTTCTCATGAATGTTTTTATTCTACAACAAAGATGTATAAGGATAGCCACATTTGTATAATCTATCACAGCAGTTCACAAAGTATGGCCTGGGAACCCCTGTGGGTCCTCAAGACCTTTTCAGGGAGTCCATGAGGTGAAAACAATTTTCATAATCATACTAAGAAATACTATTTGACTGTTTTATTTTCATTCTTTCATCAGCATACAGTGAAGTTTTATAGAGGCTACATGATCAGTGATATTGCAACAAATTGAACGCAGAAACAGATATCAGAATCTAGCTGTCTTCAGTTAATCCGGACGTTAAAGGAACTTTCAAAAATGTGAAACAATGCCACTCTTCTAAAGTGTTTTTTTCTTTTTTTTTTTTTGTTTTGGAAAATAAGATTTTTATTAAAATGTTATTTATGTTAACATGTAATGGGATTTTTTAAAATAAATTATCAATACATATTTTTAGATATTCTCAGTTTTTAGTTGAATCTGCTAAACATACTTAGGTATAATGCCCATAAACAAAAGCTCTTCAGGGGCCTCAATAATTTGTAAGAGTCTAAAAGTGTCCTAAGAACAAAAGGCTTGAAAATTGTGAAGAACTTTCACAGTACTTATGCCATTGGCAATACAAGATTATAGGTAAGGAAAAAAAAGATTATACAAGGAGTGTTTTTCAATACAGTTATCTGGTCACCCTGAAATCAAATGTTATTTCTACTACTGCATCTACCCAAATTGAAGGCATTTTTCCATCATGAAAGGCCTTCCAAGAAATTATTGCCAGATGATATTGTGTGAATTTTTTTATGGTTTGGGAAGAAAATGGGATATGAATTAGCAAGTGAGAAGTCGAATGATTCCAGCAAAATGATATTTATTGTGTATTTTTAAAAAGGAGTCCATATCTTAAAAGATTGCTAAAGAATCTCTTCCACATAATACAGGGAAAGAGGGTGAAAAACTTGGCTTACTACAAACTATCATAAGCCTTTAACCTTAAAAAAAGACATGAAGTCTACATATATGTGTGTGCTATAAAAATGTAACTATAACAAAAAATACACATAATTTACATTATATTATATATACCATTTAGATAAACCTGTTACTTCTGTGCAGGCTCCCCCAGACTCCCCCTCACCCTTTCTTTCTATGTGCTGACCCCAAATCATGAAGTGCCTTCCTTGGTTGCTCTGTGACCTGGCCAGCTGCAGGTTTTTTCCAACAGGCTTGAACCGAAACCAGGGCCTTGCACATTTCCAGGCACTGAGAAAAGTTATCTAGGTTGTTGCCCAAATCACTAAAAGAAACTGGCCCCGGCCTGAGCTAAAATCCTCAACCCTTCACAGAAACTTCCTACATGACTCCCTCATTTCAGACATGCCTAGGTAGAACACCCCCTTTCTCTCGCTGTCTGCCACAAGGATTGGAGCAGCACTGTGTAAGTTCCCCTAATAAATTCCTTAGATTCATCACCCTGGCGTTCAGTGATTCTTTCTTTAGAACATTAACCAGCCCCATCTCTGGACAGTTTGGGGAACTTCCCTGCAGAAATTCCCCTGCCACCACTTTTGGAGCAATTCCGGCCATGGGTTCGGTAAGACAAAACGTCTGACGGAGAAGAAAACAGGAGGCTCACTGCTGCCTTGACCAGTATAACAACTTTGTTGATATATGGGTAACTATCTAAATGTTCCAAATACAAACTAATGTTCCTATATCTCGCAAGTGTATATTTAAACGGTGAATTAGTCAGGGTTTTCCAGAGAAACAGAACCTATAGAGATTAGGTAGATAGAAAGATAGACAGATGATAGATAGATGGATGGATAGATAGATAGGTAGATAGACAGATGGTTATAGAGATAACTTATAACAATAAGTTATTGACTCACTGATTACAGAGGCTGAGAAGTCCAATGATCTAACATCTGCAAGCCAAAGACCCAGAAAAGCCTGTGGTATAGTTCAAAGGCCTGAGAACCAGAGGACCAATGATGTAGACTCCAAACCCAGCCTGAAGGCTTGAGAACCAGGAGCACCAAGGGCAGAAGATTGACATCCAGTTCAAGCAGACAGGCAGAGGAGAGCACAAATCCAATCTTTCTCTGCCTTTTTGTTCTTTTCAGGTACTCAAAGAACTGGATGATGCCCGGCCGGGCGCGGTGGCTCACGCCTGTAATCCTAGCACTTTGGGAGGCCGAGGCAGGTGGATTGCCTGAACTCAGGAGTTCAAGACCAGTCTGGGCAACACGGTGAAAGCCCTTCGCTACTAAAATACAAAACCTTAGCCAGCCATGGCGGCGTGCACCTGTAGTCCCAGCTGCTCGGGAGGCTGAAGCAGGAGAATTGCTTGAACAAGAGGCAGAGGCTGTACAGTGAGCAGAGATCGCCCCACTGCACTCCAGCCTGGGTGACAGAGCTAGACACTGTAAAAAAAAAAAAAAAAAAAAAAAAAAAATTGGATGATGCCCATCCAATTTTTTTCAGGCGCTCAAAGAATTGAATGATGCCCTTTGGGGAGGGCTGTCTGCTTTACTTTATTTACCAGTTTAAATATGAATCTCTCCCAGAAACACCCTCATAGAGATACCTAGAAATAATGTCTAAACAGACATCAGGCCATCCCATGGCCTAGTCACGTTAACACATAAAACTTATCATCACAAATGATGTTTGTCACCTCTAACCTATCTCCAAACAAATCATAGATGATTTTTAGAACATAACTTTTTAAACTTTTTAATCATTTTTATTTGCTGTATAATCTTTTCTGTCTTATTTCCCATATGTATAGAATGATAGAGCATAGAAAGAAATAATTCTCACATATTTAAACCAATGTTAAATGGTTATAATGTGTAATTACTGCACCCTCCAAAAATGATGATGATGATGGTATATTCATCAAGATGTAAATGTATTAACAAAACAATGCCAATTGCTTAAATTCTGGTACCTCCATATATAGTCTACATCATTATAGAGGGGCAGGAGAAATGCAATAGCAAAACTACTACCTTAATAAAACAGCTCAAAATAATTTACAGGCATTTTTACTTCAAGATTTCTTAGATTTGCTGTTTAGCATAAACTAAGTAAGTATAAGAGACCAAAATATGTGAAAGTAACAAGTGCAAGAAAAAGAAACATATTCTGAACAAACCACAAACTACTTCTCTGCCACAGAAAAAATACAGTCAAAGGCTATTGAGTTTTCCACAGAAACAAAGGCATTTTTAGAAAGTGGGTGATGGTGTGGCGGAAGGAAAGAGATTTGACTTTAATGTTAAATGTTATTGGAGTTAGCAAGCATTAACTCTAGACAATTTTTCTCTTTGATTTACACGAAGGTCAGCTTCTGAGAAAAATGTGAGCCACAGGTGAAATATTTAATTTCTTAGATGACCTCTAGTGGTCATTCAAGACACGCATTGGCATGTGAAAGAAGACCTGTTTATGTTACTGAGAACAAAATGATCAAATAAGTAGGAAGGATCAGGAAAAAGTCCTTTACCATAACAGAAATTTTCACTTGATAAAATAAATGTAGAGTATATCAAAATGCTTTAAAATGTATGCCCATTAATCCTAAAAGTCTATTTTTAGAAAAGTATCCTTAAAAAAATTTTACTAGGGCTCAAAAATGTTATGAGCAAGAAAGTTGATTCCAGCATTGCTAAGCAACAGTGTGTAGTTATTTAATGTCAATTGATTAAATAAATTATGGTACATTCCTATAGTGAAATACCAATGAAGCCATCAAGAATAATAATAATATCATTATGTTAATTTTTGTCATATGCTTTATTTTTTTAATTGCAACTTAATTGACCAAAACAAGAAAGCATGCCATAGATTTATTTTTATTCTTGAAAGAATAAAGGGCTTTTATCCAGGAATTTTGATTGTTTAACATGAAATAGGCCAAGCACAGAAAGACAAATATCCCATGTTCTCACTCATATGTGGCAGCTAGAAATATGGATCTCATGAAGATAGAGATTAGATTGGTGGATACCAAAGGCCAGGAAGGATAAGAAGGAGGGATGGTGAAGGGAAAATTATATATAGAGATATGTGAATGTAGTTATTACCACTTAACTGTATACTTAAAAATGGTAAGGATAGTAAATCTTACATGTTTAGTTACCTCAATAAAATTTTTTCAATAATAATAATGACATTTATTGAAATGAAATGAGTTAGCGAAAAGTTGAATTTAAAATCAAGTTAAAATTACAGTAAAATAATATATAATACCACCCTTGCTAAAAAATTAGGAGTGCTTTTATCTGAAAGGTATAAACTAAATAACCAAAGGATTAGAGGTAAATCTTTGAATAGTGGAATTATACATGGGATTTGTTCACAAATTGATTTTCTACTTTGTTGTACATAAACATATTATTTTGTGATAATGATTTCTGTAAAAATTAATACACATAAAGAGATAATGGTCCATGAGATTATAGACCATTTCTCACAAAACTTATCAAGAACGCATTTTTCCTGATCCATGTAGCCCTACCACCTTTGATGGACTTTGCAAATACCTCAGGGCAATCCAACTAGCTGACATATTTTCTCCCTCCCTCTAAAAGGTTGAAAGATAACATAGTATCCTATGCACACTTCCTTCTTGAAGCTTTATTTTTTTAATTGCAACTTAATTGACCAAAACAAGAAAGCATGCCATAGATTTATTTTTATTCTTGAAAGAATAAAGGGTTTTTATCCAGGAATTTTGATTGTTTAACCCAAATATTTAATTTTCCCAACCCCAAATGATTGAGGTAAAGAAAAGGCTATAAAACACAGAATTTTAGGGGCAAGTTTCTGAAGTCATGTCTTGTACCTTTGCTTCTTATATCGATTTTACTATCAAATGTCCTTTTAGAAAGCATTGTCCACATCATAAAAATGGTCCACCACCCTGAAATTGCTTCACTTACATCATAACTAAAGGTCCTTGAGGGACTAAAGAGTCATTTTCTACACTGTTCAGGGAGTGAACATATGCATGACATGGATGGGACATAGGCCTGATATACCTTATGTTTGTTCTCAAGTTTCCATTGCCTTTTGTATTATTTTCTATTGTTCCCATATCAAATTGCCATACGTTTAGTGGCTTAAGACAATGAATTTTATTATACTACAGTTTTATAAGTTGGAAGTCTAACATAGGTCTCAGAGAGCCAAAGTCAAAGCTGCTTTCCTTTCTGTAGGTTCTGATAGGATCTATTTCCATGACTTATTTGACTTCTAGATGCTGTCTACATTCATTGGCTCATGGATACCTTTTTTCATCTTCAAAACTGGCAAAGGAAAGCCAAGTCCTTCTCACATCTCATTGCTCTAACTGATTCCATGGTTACATCTCCTTTTCTAACTCTGCCTCCTCTCCTGCCTCCCTCTTCTACTTTGAAGGACCCTTGTGATTACACTGGGCCTGCGCAGATAACCCAGGATGTTCTCCCTACCGTAAGGTTAATTGACTAGTAACCTTAATGCCACATGCAAGCTTAATTCCCTTTTGCCATGTAACCCAACATATTCATATGTTCCAGGGATTAGGACATGAACATCTTTGGGGCCATTATTCTGCCTACCACGCCTTTTAAAATGTTAAAACATTTATTAGGCTGAAGGAAATTGTGAAAAGATATGTAATTTGTAGAATGGTATTCTACACAATGGAAGAATATCACATTCCATATGAAATTTGTAGAATGGTAGTTATTCTCTAAAGGTGGCTCTCTAATGAACCACACTTCCAAATAGTCATGCCTTTATGTAGTTCTCTCATCTCAGACCTAGGCTGGCCCTGTGACTCATATTTGACCAATAGAATATAGCAGAAAGATTCTGCATGGCTGCTGAGGCTAGGTCATAAGAAGCCATCAGCTTCCACCTGAGTCTCTTGGTATATTTACACTGAGGGAAGCCAGCTACTGTGTAACAGACCCAACTCTCTTAAGAATGCCATAGTACCTTGGTGGGATTGTAAACTAGTTCAACCATTATGGAAAACAGTATGGTGATTCCTCAAGGATCTAGAACTAGATGTACCATATGACCCAGCCATCCCACTACTGGGTATATACCCAAAGGATTATAAATTATTCTACTACAAAGACACATGCACACGTATGTTTATTGCGGCACTATTCACAATAGCAAAGACTTGGAATCAACCCAAATGTCCATCTGTGACAGACTGGATTAAGAAAATGTGGCACATATACACCATGGAATACTATGCAGCCATAAAAAAGGATGAGTTTGCGTCCTTTGTAGGGACATGGATGCAGCTGGAAACCATCATTCTTAGCAAACTATCACAAGAAGAGAAAACCAAACACCGCATGTTCTCACTCATAGGTGGGAACTGAACAATGAGATCACTTGGACTCGGGAAGGGGAACATCACACACTGGGGCCTATCATGGGGAGGGGGGGGGGAGGGATTGCATTGGGGAGTTATACCTGATATAAATGATGAATTGATGGGTGCTGACGAGTTGATGGCTGCAGCACACCAACATGGCACAGGTATACATATGTAACAAACCTGCACGTTATGCACATGTACCCTAGAACTTAAAGTATAATAAAAAAAAAAAAAAATAGAATGCCATAGTAGAGAGAGAAAAACCTGGAAGCCAGCCCACAGTATCCCAGCACTCCAGGTGAGATGCCAGATAAGTAAATGAAGAAGCCATCTTAGACATCCAACCCAATCAAGCCTTCAAATAATTCCAGCAACAACAATCATCTCATTACAACTGCATGAATGACCTCAAGTAAGAACTGTCTAGCTAAGCCCAACCAACCCACAGAACAATGAATCACTAAGATTGGGGATAGTTTTTTGCATAACAGTAATTGACAACCAAAATGAATGGTTTCAGACACAATTAGACATCTGCTATCAGAAAGGCTTTATTTTTCAAAGGCAATCAAAATTTCGGCTAACTGGGGTCTAACCCAAGAGAGTCAATTGCTGTCTCAAAATCCCAAATATGTGGTGTATTTATAGCTTTGCTTTTTTATTTTAGAATAATGTTTGTTCATCCCCCACTCCAAAGACTTATAAAATTCTGAATTGTTAGAATTTTATTATTGGAATTTTATATTGTTAGAATTTTATTACTTTTCCAATAACTTTTTATTACTGGAAATTTCTAGTAAAATATCATTACCAACAATACCAAGAGAAAACTGTGGAATAGCCATATTCCTCTGTCAGCCAACCAACAGGCTAATTGTTATTTTTTAAGTTGAATTAATCTTATTAGTTTATTCATTATCCAAATAAAGAACTGTTGAGCAACTACGTGCCAAGCAGTATTCTTGTCATTTAGACTACAATATTAAATAGAATGTGCTTCCTGACCTCTAGTGTTATAGTCTTGAGGCGTAAAAGAGATGTCAGACAAGTAAATCAATTTTATAATACAATGTGAAAAGGCCTGTGATAAGGAGGCAAACTTAGAGTATATGAGCACAAAAAGGAAGCAGCTAATCTGAGTGGGGTTGGAAATGGTCTAGCATTTAAACCATCTTCCAGGGATAACACCAGGGATGAAACTTCAATGACAAATAAACATAACTTGGGAAGTTTCGAGCAAAAGTAACAGCAAGTACTAAAGCATTGAGGTGTAAAATAGCAACGTATGTTACAACTACTTGTGATTTTAAAATAGGGAAATAAGTTTAAAATTAAATATATGAAGATGATGAATTATCCATTCTCCTCTTCTGCCGCTGCCAAATTACTTACAGAATGCGTTTCATCTTTCATGAAATGTTAGAATAGTTTCTTGAAGGTGCCTGAAAGCAACTACCATTTGAAGACTGTGAGAAAAGCAGACTTTGTCAGGATTACATGTGTCTGGATACTGAATAACTTGCTACACCTGACTGATTACAAGTAATCTGAGCAAATAACAGATAATCAAAATCAATTTCTCTCTAAAGAGGCTAGCAAACTCCCTGAAAGTAAGTAAATTTGACTCATGGTTTAATAGGCTGTGTTTGTCCAATCACCCATAGCAATAATGTGAAGAATATTTATAATATTCAACTATAGAACTACAAACTAGTTATCATTAGGGTCAATTCCAACCCTCATGAATAAACTTTCTTTTCTGTTGTATCTTGACCAGAATTGTGTTGCACTGATCCAGCAAGAGTTGATATTTAATAAAACCAATCAATACTTGGTACTTTTGTTAAAAGGACCCAAACTAATATGAATCATTGAAAATAGCTTAAGTTTTCTATTAAATCCAACTTCCTCCTCCACTAAACCTCTTCATCAGAACAGCCAATAAACCACAAGATAACCTGAGCTCACCTCTTGTTCCTGGTTGAAATGCTTAATTAGAATGTCCTAAAAACAGAAGCAGAAGAAAAAACTCTGTACCATCCAAAAACTGCCCTTAAGCCAAGAGCTAAATTATTTAGAATCAGCTATATTCATCAAAAAATGAGAACCACAACACTTTAACAGAACAACTTCACACCAGAGTTAACAAACTTGCACAAAACTGTTGTTAGACCTGAAATGAAATGAAACCAGAAATATCTCTAAATTATATTTAATTTCTCTGAGAAAAATCAATTAACTCAATAAATGTTGGCTTTACTTTCCTTATACCTTGCTCACTTGGATATATTTACCTAAAGTTATAAGAATAAAATAAGGCAAACTCATAATAGTTCACATGTAATTGACACAGTATCTTTAATCACATTCTCTAGAATTTTACCTGCCCACAATATGCTTTTTGAATTACCAATACATATTTAGGGTAAGAGGAAGCAGTGACAATTTTATATCATCTAAGTTCAAGGAAAATTTTCCTTGACAATTTCCAACTGGCACATTGCATTTGACAGGGCCAATCCCCACTGTCTTGTATGATGTGATGCATCATGACTGGTGTAATCCAGGCAGATCACCTCAAAGGAGCAACTCTGCCGAGAACACCCCATGGGAAGTAACTTTTTTCATAAGTAATGAATGTATTATAAATATACACTATATTTCATTTTCCTTGACATGACATAGCCGGGAGCTATGAGATGCAAAGCATTTTTGTCAAATTATTTTATTTTTGTTATTTGACTAACAAGTAATTAAGTTAAAAGAAATAATCTAATATCTTAGTTCTACCTCCACAGTTAAAATAAAGTGAAGCTCAGGCTAGGTGTGGAGTGTGGAGTGGAGAGGCAATGATTAGAAAAATAGTACATGTTTGAAATATTGTATAATTCTTTTTAACCCCTCAGAGAGATTTTATATAGTACCTCAGTTGATTGGAATTAGATTAACCAAATTGTATGTCTCTATGACCCAAATTCACCAAGTAATTATTTAGCTCTGCTATTTATTAATTGTGTTAGTTAGCTATTTCTGTGTAACAAATTACCCCAAAATGTTAGTAGCTTAAAACATTTATTATCTCACAGTTTTTCTGGGTCATGTTTCTAGGCAGAGCCTACCTGGGTCCTCTAACTCTGTGCATCTCTCAAAGCTTTAATCATACATGTCAAGGGTTCAGCAGGTAGTCATACTCATAACCAAGATTCATTGCAGCAAAAAGGCTTTAATCATACATGTCAAGGTTCAACTAGGCAGGATCTACTTCTAACTTCCTTTATGTCGTTGTTGGTAGGATTCCGATCCTATCCTGTTGTTGGAGTCAGGCCTCAGTTTCTCAGGAGTTGCTGGCTGGAGGTCCTCCTCAGTTCCTTGCCACATGGACCTCTCCCCAGGGCATCTCACCACATGGCAACAAGCAGGAGAGCAAGAGAGAATGCCAGCAACCCAAACACAGAAGTGACATTCCATCACTGTTCCTGTTTTCTATTCATTAGAGGCAATTCACTAGGTCCAGCCACACTCAAGGGGAGGAGATTACACTAGAGCATTATCAGGATGTGGGGTTCATTGACAGCCATGTCAGAAGCTGCCCACCATGTTCACTCACACCTTTGCTATAAAAATGAATTGGCCAAATAATACTTTTATTCCTGTAATTAATATGTATTAAATCATGATCCCTTGCCAGAGAGTCACACTAAAAAAAGAAAGAAAATGATTTGACAGTACAGCCAATTGACATAATCAGCAAAGAATCTAAATTGATGTTAAAGAAGAAAAAAAAGGTAGCAGTTGGTAGTATACAATAGATATCACTTTCCTAGGAGCATTCTTTTCTGCTCTTCTACTTCAATAATTCATATCACGTTTCTTACTTTCTTTGGCAAGATGATGTCAAAATTAACATTCAGGGCTGAGAGAATTGTTGACCTTTCAGAATTTAATGGTTATCAGTCACATGCTGAATATTGAAATGGGCAGTACTAAAGTCAAAAGTTCAGACTGATAAGCAGTTACCTCCATTTATAACTAATAAAGTAGGATTTACTGCTACTTATTTAATATAAAATTAAATAATATATAGATATAACGCTAATATACTCATGTAATAATCAACAATTAATATTGAGTCATTACTATGAGCCAAGCAGTGTTCTATAATGGTTAACTACTTAATATATGTATTTACATACAAACTTTTACTGTGTGGACATCTGTATGTAAATTCAAGAAACCACTATTAATTGATGGCTATTAATATTACTAATATATTTTTAGTTCCAATTTGCAGTTAAATGAGAACTACTCAACTTTTTCAAAGCTCAAGATTTCTGCCATTCCTCTTTGATTGACAAAGGCCCACAAAGTAATAAAACAGTCAAGAAAATTACAGAAAAACTATAAATGACTTTACCTACTTTTTACCCAACTAGAGTGGTTTGCACACATTTTGAATTTGCTTATTTGAAATGAATACAATAGCATGCTTGGAGAGTTGGTTATTTTATTTCTGCTCAAGGAAATTACTTTTAAATTCACAAAATTGTTTTCTTAACCCCGAGATTATTTGTTTTTGCTTTCCTATCAATACAAAAGCACATTCTTATAGAATGAGTGAATGCTTTTCATTTGATTTTTCTAGGGCAAAATGTGTATTGATATTATCTGAAAGATACACTTAAGTACACTGTATTTTTTCTACAAAAGTAAAAAAAGTAAAATAAATGCTACGCCTTCAGCTCTAAATGTTGACTGAATGCCCACTACACTTAAAGTACTCTGTTAATGCTAAAATGTGATTTACATTTTTTAAAGTTTTGCACTTTGATAAAAACTTCAATGATAATAAATTCATGTGCTAGGTTTTTTTTTTAATAGCAGAGATATAAGAAAAACAAAGTTGGCTTCTTGTACACTACTGGAACTTCTAACAGGCAAGCTCAAAAAGGTACATCTTACCTTTTCCCTTAAAGATTGGTCAGCTAGTGAGTTGTTAGGCAATCATAGCATCACTCTCCCGCCATTCATTATCAGCTGTATTCTAAATATATATGGGTTTGTGTGTGTGCGTGTGCATGTGTGTGTGTGTGAATATACATACACACACAGAGATTACTCTGAGCACCATATATGTTTATACAAAAGACAACTGCTACCATTTCTCTCTCTTTGGCAAAATACATTATATATATACATAAATATGTGTATATGTGTGTGTATATATGTATATATGTGCATATATGTATATACGTGTAATATGTGTATATATGTATATATAAATATGTTCAAAACAGAAACATATATCTGTTTTAAACATTTTCAGTAGATTTCAGATTACACAAACATTAAATTCTTATTCCGTAAGGAGATAATTCTAGTTTTTTTCTGCTCCTCTAAATGAAACACTGGGGGATATACTTTAACAGATGTGACAGTTTGTATCATGTTGAAGGAGCACTTCTCCATTGGAGGGAAAAAGCAGAAAAGAACATGTTGGAGAACGAAGAGAAACGATTCTGTAGAGACATCAAAGATGTTGGTAAAGAATGTAGAAAGAAGAAAATAAAAGAAATAGCTTTCCAAGATCTGGTAAATCTTATTGAAGAAATATTTTACCTAGACTATCTGTGAGAATGAGCCAAATTAGAGATGAAAGAAGTTCACCTCTCTGACCTCTGATTTGCCATTTAGTATCAATGAAAACAAGTCATCAATTTTTTAAAAAGTATAAACTAATTATTGAGTTAATTCACAAACTAACGTCATTAGAAATCAAAACCAATTATCTACAAACTAGGTGATTTCAAAATAACATAACTTCAATGAAAAACTCAATACTCATTTAAAATGCCATCTTTACTGTTATTAATTATTCCTCTAATATGCATTTTATATTTTTTCAATATATTTTTCTGTTCCCTCTGTAGAATTTATGTTTCCAATAACTAGGGAAGGGTGATGAACCCTTCATCACTACTCTTTACAGTTATATACAAAATCCTCTTGGGATTGATCCAAATTCCTAATCTCTTAAGCCTCAATTTTCTGAGATATCTGAATTGAAATGTGACCAATACTGAATTCCTTTAATTAATCTTCAGCAGTTCTGAAGCCCTTCCCTAAATATTAAGATTTATAGCGAAAGAAAACTTTTACATTGACAACTGTAAAACTGTAAACAGAAATGATGTCCTTATAAACAAGCACCAAACAAATGTTGATTTTATCTTAAGAGTACTTTATCACTTTTCTGAGAGGCAACAAACACACAAAATTAACCAGATGAAACATTCCTCTATTTTATGGAGTGGACATTACATCTCTGCCTTTATCTACCTATAGCCAATAATTGGAGAATAATAACAATACCTTACATTTGTTTGACAATTTGTAGTTTCATATAAATATCTCCTTTGATCCTTACAAACTTATTAAAAAACTACTTGCACCTGAACATTTACAGTTCCTCTCCCTCCATGAAAGCCTATAAAATAGAAATGTCACTATATATTATAAAGTGTATATTTTCTTTTTAGTAGAGTATGTATTCCCTATTTAGCAGTCTTTTGATATAGACAGTTAAAGTTTGAAAATGACCACTTTAAACCTAAAGCAATTTTTTTCAATGTTAATATAGAAGTCTTCCTTATTCCAATTGAAGATATAAATTGCTTCAAGGATCTTAAAGATATTCCTATTTGTACAACCATACATCTAATGAGGTACAGAACTCATGCCAGGAAACACTTACTCTTATTTTTAATGATCAATTCCAAAAATTTCCACATTTAGTTTCTTTTTTATTTTCCTCATTTGCACTTTCCAGTTGATTTCCCATCTGATTTACTCTTCAAAGAATATACTAAGAATCCTCATCAGTTCATACTTCAAATTCAGTATTTGTTTTATTGTTAACTCACAGTTTTGTGGGAGATAAGCAGCAATTCTTTGTTCTTTAGTTTTTACAGATATGACAATCCCTAAACTGACCATAACCTGTCTCTTTTATAACCTTGTTCCTGCAACCAGACTGTAGGTTGAATTAGGTCCCATTTCTTATAAAACTCCCCAGGTGGTTAATGTGTTGGAGGTCCTCAACATCTCCCCAGAGTTCAGCCATTTGCTAGGTGGGATCTCACGGCTCAGCATGCAGTCATACTCATAACCGAGATTCATTGCAGCAGAAAGGTTAGAAAATAAAATCAACAAAGAGAAAAGGTAAATTGGGCCAAGATCCAGAAGAAGGCAAGCACAAGCCCCCAAGAGTCTTTCCCCAGTGAAGTCACACAGGACACACTTAATTCCTTCAAGTTGAATTGTGACAACATTTGTGAAGTGCCACCTACCAGGGAAGCTTATTAGATATTCACTGCCCAAGGTTTTTATCAAGGAATGATCATGCAAGTACCCTCTGCCTAGCTCCTACTAAGTTTCCAAATTCCCAGGAGGAAAACAGGTGTTCTGCATAAACCACATTTTCTATATAAACAGAATAGGCAGAATGAGTACCTCTTCCCAGGATTAGAGTGTTCAGAATCCTCCTGAAATTCAAGTACCAAGATGTAAACCAAGAGCCAACTTTGTGAGCAGGCCTTTCTAAGGATAACAGTCTGAAGCCTGCTATTCTTACCCTTTTCTGCACACTAGTTTGTTAATCTCACCTTTCAAGTACATTCCCCTCCCTTCAGTATTTCTAGAAAGGTCGGTAGGTAGCACTGGATAACATAGTACTTACAAGCAATGTCCTAGGTAGCTTACTCCCTGTGGGAGGAGAGATAACTACAAATGGTCAGGAAAGAACTTCTTGGGGTGACAGAAATTTTCTAAAACTGGATTATGGTAATGGTGGCACAACATATAAATTAGCTAAAAATAATTGAGCCATACACGTTCAGTGGGGGAATTATGTGGTATATAGATTATACCTCACTAAAATTGTTTTTAAAAAGATCCTGTGATCCTAAAGTCAGAGCTGCTAAAAGTAGGACTTACAAACATCCAGGGGTACAGGATTAAACACAGTGCCACTGTGAGACATTTGTTTCACTCACTGGTAACTTAATGCATTAAACATTGCTGTTTCATGAAAACAAACATGTGCGCTAGAGAATGTGGTAATAAGTGAAAACAACCCTAATGAGAACAAATTGGGTATTTATTTAGACCTTGCTGTGGATACTCCCTTGATGTGGACAAGGAAGTCCACCCACACCATTTGAGTTTGGAAGAGATTCAAAGGCAGACAGTGGAGTGGGAAAATTGTACAATGGAAAAAGAGAAGGCGTCAGGTACACTCTGATTAAAGGAGGTATTTGCCATGGAGAAATTGGAGCCTCTTAGGTGAGTGATCTAAAGAGCACATTTGACTTTCTCTGATTGGTCCTTGTGGGGGATAGTTCAGAGTGGTGGGAAAAACTATAGGGAAAGGACACAAACCTTCTGAAAGGTCAGAATGTTCTGCAGAGCCCCAGGGGAGAATAGCATAAGGCAGCTATTCTATACCCTGAGGCAGAGAGCAAGGAGTAGGTAGAAGGGAGTGTGGGGGAATTTATCTTAAACAAGCTTGTTTACTTATGTTGACCAGGAACTGACCTTTGATTATCCAGCCGTGATGTTCCCTGAAAGGGGAACAATAAATGTGAATTACCTGCAGGTTGTGTTGGCTCCAGGTTTTTGGCATTGTGCCTGCATCAAATAAAAGCAAGCAGCTCCAGCTTCTCAGGGCTGCTCTCTGGCCACTAGAGCCAGGCGGTCACATAGCTGCTCTTACACTGCATACCTGTGTCTGAGTAATTATTTCATCTGTCCGCCAGAGTCTGCGGGACAGACCTGGCAGGTCCTAATTTGGAAGTTGGAGGAAAAAGAGAGAAGTTAGCAGTCACTGACCAAGTCCTCACACTGCTGGGCCATTTGTTGCAACATTTGTGGTTTGGCTCCCTAGACTTGTTGCTAAAAAGGTTGTTGTTTGGCTTGTTGGACTGGTTGCTGAAGTAGTTGGGGTTTGGTTTCTGAGCTTCTCATGTATGTCAGGATTCTATTGTCATATATGCTGTGGCCATTGTCTGTTTCCATATTCAGTCTCTCAAAAGTAAAATGCAAATCCTGACAAGCAAAAAACAAACAAGCATTGCTAGTAAATCAGATGAGCCATACTTTGATGATTCTTTCCTCCTTCTCTCCCAGAAGTCCCTTATACCCATGCAAATAGATCTGTCAACAATTAGCTACACTAGTTTTCCAGATAATCGAAATCGTCTTAAACTCAAGCTGACATTTTTATTTCTCCCAAATTTGACTAATGAGAGATTGATAAGAGAGACAATGGGTTATCCTTAGAGAAAGCCCTCCTTGGGCCCCTGGTCTGTCATATTTCCTCCTTCTACCCAAGTCACTGAAAATAATGATAGCAATCACATTTGTATTTTGCGACTTCTCACATTTCAGGAACTTTAAATGATCTGGATATCATATTGTATATTACTCATAATAATGAAAATAAGGTGACCAGCAAGCAGCTTTGCAAGCTTTCAGTTATTTAACCCTCACCTTGAGAAAATTATCATTATTACGCCATTTTAGAAATAAGGAAAGTGAGATTTCCCAAGGTTAAATGATTTACCCAAGGTCACAAAGTGTATGACCAATCAAGAATTCAACCCCAGATGTGTCTGACTACAGAGCCAGTTCTTTAACCATAATATTGCCTTCCTAAAGGAGAAACCAATGATTTAACTGATTGAAGATATTTCTTCTTGATTCAAATATAGCAAAAAGGCTCACTCTTTTGGCATGGTCCATGAATGCTCTCAAGTTCAGTATTTGGCATTTTCTTCTCTTTGAGGCACAACCTACACTTGGTAAAACATGTCTTAGGCAATTTTCCTTAGACCTTAAAGCAAAATTTCTGCTAAGGTCTTGGAACCCCTGTTAGTAGTGTCAGTGGCTTGCTGTTTTTCAACCCTTAAATATTCCTTTAGAAAAAGTTTTGATTTCTAAAGATACAGATAGAATATCACCATGTCTAATTTTATTGGATTGATTATTTGGATTTCTGCATATGCCATTGAAAGTAACAACACCAGAAGTTTTTAGAAATTCTGGTTGTGAAGACAGGAGGTCTAGAAGCATTTTCCCTCTTGAACATTTTCATCTCTAAATTGTTTACTTTTATGGACATTCCACTTCCACTCACCACTGCCCAGCTCATTCACACCAACCCCCTATTAAAATAAAGGAAAGTTGGTCAGATTATTAAAGGGCTTCCTCTCCTGTGATTGTCCCATGTACTATACTCCCAACCCTAGCCCACACTCGCTGTTGGCACAGTTTGCCGGTACATCTAGCCTGTGACAGTTTTAGTTTAAGCACATCACTCATGAATCCATGAGTTATTCCTGAAGAGAACATGCACATGCACAGCTTTGGTCTACTAAGTTCTAGCAACAGTACAGGTTTGTTATCCTCCTAATTATATTTCTATCATAACTCTCCCTTTTCTACTGATTTCCCAGAAAACTCTACTTTTAGGATTACGGTACTTCCAACAAGCCATTTGGTTTCACTTCAATTAATTTATTCATCAGGTTTCACCATTTTCACTGGCCAGTCTGTTGTTTCTCCAAGCTATGTCTCCTCCCTTTCACTCCAACAGATAAATGTGAGCTCCTTTGTGGGCATCATTCACCAGGAGCTAAAGGATGGGATTATGACACCATTACCAGTAAGACAGCATTACCAGTCATTCTCCAAAGATGTTTCTTTTTTGCTATGCAAACTTTATTTGGTTGAGATAAAAATAAACACAGAATAAGAACTGTTTCACCTCGAAACTCTAAGGTGTTCCCAAAAGAATGTATCCTATGCAATTAGGAATTTTATATTCTAAAATCAATGCAATGATTTCCTGATCTCAGCTCCTTAGCATAGAAAATCTTCAACCAGTGTGATGTCATTAGTAATGAGGAGTGGTGAAATAACTTTTATAGTAATAATTAGAATGTCAATCATCCAAATGATTTGCTTTCTTTTATAAATTAGAATAGATTCAAGGTTATCTTTTGAATAGTACCTCTCTTTCATTCACTTGCTTTCCTATCTGCTTTCTAAAATTGGAAGAAATAGTTGAAGTTGCAGGTAGAAGGAATTAGACATAACCTATAATTTATCTTTCCTCTGCAACAACCCTTAGTAAGCTATCATTAATGATATGTCATTAAAACTATAGCAATTATGAATGATTACAGTACTTTGGGTGCTAATTTTGTAGTTATTTCTATTTTCCTTTAAGTTTTACCCATGGATGAATTTTAATAAGAAAGAGGAAATCGATATTTTAAAAAGCATAAGAAATGCATCTTTTACATGGATTTTCAAATATCTTCTTTGTAAGGGAAAACTTTTCAGAAAAGGAAGATTTTTGTAGAACTCTAATATATAAAGCAGATAAATATGGAACTGCTCTAATTCAATCCTGGGCAGGACACCAAAGCCCACCTGGCCTCTTACTGCTCCCATCTGGTGACGTCAAAGCCACAACCACATAAACCCACTGACCATCGTTTGAAAGCCAGTGATCTCCATTGACCTGATATATGAGCAACTTGATGCCACTGACATTGATTGACAGTCTAGATGATATTAGCCATAATGCTTATTATGTCACAGGTTAAAACTTTATATATTCTTAATTAACAAAAATATTTATTTTATTTAAAAATAATACCTAATTGCTCATCTTATTATTACCTACTGATGGATGATCAGGAATAAAATATCACCACTTTCTAAAACTATAATTTGATGTTTTAAAATGTTACCATATTTATTTATTCTTATGAAAAATAATTGAATAAATATTTAGATTACTGTTTTTATCATTCACCACTAAAAAGCTTTTATATATGCACACACATTTACATACACATATAAAATGTCTATAGCACTTGTTGCTTTATTTCTCCATAACTTTTTCAGAAGATGAAAATCTGGATATGCCTATTTGAATGTGTTGTAACAGAAATTGGACATTTGAAATAAACAATTTCCATCATTTGAGGTACTTTTTCTTAATCCACCCTGTCTTTCTTATCCTTTTCTTGAAGGCCTAGATTCAATTGTTACCAAATGGCTTCAATGAGTTACCAAAATAGATGTTACATTTTAAGTAATTTATAAAATTAACCACATGTCAAATGTATCAGGGAAGGAAACTTGTCATGGAAAGATATATTCTAAAATAGAGTCTTTTGCATGAAGAAGAGTTAGCAGATTAGAAAAACAGTATAGAGTGCAGTATTCTCTATTATTTTTCTAAGACCTTTTTTTTTTTTTTGCCAACCTATACAGCCAAAAATGTGGAAACAATATTGACATGCTTCTCAATATGCTTTTTTCCTTCTGTGACACATCTTTCCCATAACCTACTTCATACCATTCTCTGGGATGCATAAGCCATCCCCATAGAAAATAAAGATCCAGCTCTGCTTTGTACTTCTCAATTTCATAATACAACTGTTTCAGTATACATAAGAGACAAGAGGAAGACAAATATTTCATTCTTAGTTTTACCTTGTTTGGAAAGTGGGCAGGAGTAGCAATCATAAATTATAAATAAAATTTTAAATGCAGAAGTTAATTCTACAAAGGTATATCCAAATATTCTTAAAAATTATCTTTCTCAAACTAGTGGCTTGCTATCATTCTTTTTCCATATTCAGTTTTCAAATGGCCAAAGCCAGAACTATTTATAGCATGAAGAAAAGACTTGGAGAAGTGCCTTACAGTTTAATTTCCAAGTAATCTTTATTGGAGTTTACCTTCTTTACCCCAAAGGAAAGTTTCACTTCAGGGGAAATAAACTATGGTTAGACAATAAACACATAAAAAGTAGATTCTGAATTTCCCTAGCAAAGTGATAATGTAAGTAAATGCTTAATATATGTATTTGTTTAATTAAATACTTTTAAGGATTTCACTTTTTCATTGGCTTCATGAAAACACATTGGATGGGAAAGTAGACACAAAACATTCAAGCCTCAGCTTTTTTCCTCTTTCTTCTGAAACATAAAGAAGCTTTTTTCCTCTTCCTTTTCCAAAAGGTAAAACTTCTCTTTCATCCTTAGCATTACTGGAAATACTCCTTTTTCTACTTTATTCATTTCTTACTCTCTTGTTGCATTCTTGCAGGTCCATGTACATACACATCACTGCACTCCCCACATATACAGAGAGAAATTTTAGATTAAGATGTAAACTGTTTCTCTTGCTCTAATATTGGACTGTTAGTATTTTCAATATTGTTCTCAAAATTATGTATTTAATTATATCCCAACTTATCCAAGAGGGGTTTGACATTTCTTACCCTTCTGAGTCCTTTGAGTGCCTGATTTAATTAATCATATCCAATACTTATCCAGGTGCTTTGGGGTTTAAAAACATGAAGAACACAGTGTCCCTGCCCTCCAGGAACTAATAATCCAAGGGAATAAAGTCACATGAATTTAAATCTATCTGAACACACAGACCCTGATAAGTGATATAGAGCTACAGATAAAACATTCACTATGAGTTTACTAGGAAGAAAATAATCATTCCACCATTTAGTCAGCTAAAACACATGATCATTCTACTTCTATAACCCTAAAGGCATTTGCCAAAACTGATTCATCTCAACGTTCCACATCTACAGCAGCATATAAATGTTTATATTTATGAGGATGTTTTGGAATTATCAAGATGTTAAATTATTTAATTTTATTCCTTAAAGTTAGAAAACATATAATATGGTTTTCAGGATTTTCATATACTTAGGTTGAGATCACATTGTATTTTAGCTCAATATTTTACCTTTCAGGTGTCCAAAACTGTCATTTAACCAGAATGTCTAATTCTTTCTAGGACGTAGGATAAGCTGAGTGTGACCATGAATTCTCATTCTTTCACTTTATACTTTAATTGTTTTCAACATCTTATCTTTAAATAAGAATTCTCAATGGAATTATATACATTGCTTAATACAATCCTGGTATATGTTAGGCACTCAATTTGCCTATGTTTTATATAATTGTAAGTAACACAAAAAGTATCCATTGCTTGGGCAAAGTTCAGTGCAATTTAGATAATATTTGATGAACATTCAAGAGCTCTTACTCCTAAAGTAAAAAACTGAAACAACCTAAATACCCATCAATAGGAGAATAATTGAATAATTTATACCACACACAAAATATACTGCTTCCCTTAAAAAAATAGACAAAATATATGAAACAATTATTTTCAAGACATTAGATATCAGGTAATGAAAGACAGTGATCCTGAGCGACGAGTAAGAAATGAGGTGAGCTCTATGACCTTACTACCTAAAGAGCATTTCCAGGTCATGGTTTAGAATTCAGGGACCCAGATGGAGCTCATTAATGCCCCTGATTTAAGACAGAGTTGGGAGCATGGCAGGCTAACACAGGTAGTAGAGTACCATAAAGGGGAGAGAGGAATAGAAAGAGAGCTCTGACGATCTAAGATAATACATCTCACTTAAGTCTTCAGCAGAGTACTCATCAGTACTGACATAATTATCCAAGTAGATAATCCAATGGACTCTTTTAAAAGCTACTAGAACTAACAGGTTAGTTTAGCAGGTTTACAGGATCAATACACAAGATCAGCAGGCAAGAATCTAATGTATACTATATATTATGTATATACTATATGTTCTATATACTAACAATATATATTCTATATACTAACAACAAACAATTAGAATGAAATTTATAATAGAAAAAAATACCATCATACACCATGATCCAGTCAAATTTATTCCAAGCATGCAAGACTGGTTCAACATTCAAAAATCAATTAACATAACCTATCTGGTCAGTCTCAGTGGCTCACGCCTATAATCCCAGCACTTTGGGAGGCCAAGGCCAGAAAATCTCTTGAGCCCAGGAGTTTAAGACCAGCCTGAGCAACACAGTGAGACCTCATCTCCAAGAAAAAAAAAGTGTCTGGGCATGGTGGCATAGGCCTGTGGTCCCAGCTACTCAGGAGGCTAAGGTAGGAGGATCACTTAACCTCAGGATGTCAGTGCTGCAGTGAGCCATGATCATGACACTCCCCTTGGGGCTGGATGACAGGGCAAGACCCTATCTCAGATAATAATAAATCTATCACATCAGCAGGCTGAAAGAGAAAAATCAATGATCATATCAATACATGCAGAAAAAGCGTTTGACAAAGTCCAACACCCATTTATGATTAAAAACTCTCTGTAAACTTAGAAGAGAAGAAACTTTCTCAACTTAATAAAAAAAATCTGCAAAAAATCTACAGCTAACATCACATTTAATGGTGAGAATTAAAAGCTTTCCCACTGAGATCAGAAAAAAGCAAGGATGTCCCCTCTCACTACTCCTTGTTGACATTGTACTGGAAGACTTGGCTAATACAAGCCAGCTGCAGAAATCTACATAAATAATGAAAAGCTAATGGGGAAAATGTCTCCAGGGCATGTCAGAGATCTTCACAGCAGCCTCTCCCATCACAGGCCCTGAGGCCTAGGTGTATAAAATGGTTTCATGGGCTGGGCCTAGCACCCCGCTGCTATTCTGTGCAGCCTCAGGATTTGGTGCCTGGTATCCCAGCAGCTCCAGCCCAGCAGTGGCTAAAAGGGGCCGAGATTGGGCTGTTGTTTCAGAGGGTGTGTGGAAGTGTGGCACTCCCCTTCCATTCTCTCTCTTGCTCCACCGTTGTGAAGATGTACATGCTTCCCCCTCACCTTCTGTCATGATTATAAGTTTCCCGAGGCCTCCTAGTCATGCTTCCTATGAAGTCTGCAGAACTGTGAGTTAATTAAACCTCTTTTCTTTACAAATTATCCAGTCTCAGGTAGTTCTTTATAGCAGAGTGAGAATGTACTAATACAACAGCCAAAACAACCTTAAGCAAAATGAACAAAGATGGTGGCATTGCACTCCCTGACTTCAAAACATATTATGAAATGATTGTAACCAAAGAAGCATGGTGCTGGCACAAAAACAGACACACAGACCAATGAAAAAGGATAGAAAACCCAGAAATAAACCCAGCTAGTCAGCTGACAGTAAAGCTAGAGAAAAGCAGGCAGAAGAAGTTGGAAAGAGCAGACTTGCTGAGTCTTCTGGCCTTCCTCTTTCTCCCATGCTACATTTATGGTCAACTGATTTTTTTTACAAAGATGCCAAGAACACGCAATGGAGAAAGAACAGTCTCTTCAATAAATGGTGTTGGGAAAACTGAATGTCCACATGCAGAAAAATGAAATTAGACTCTTACTTTACACAGTATACAAAATTCAAGTCAAAGTGGATTAAATACTTAAATAGAAGATTTGAAGCTGTAAAAGTCTTAGAAGAAAACACAGAGGGAAAGGTCCACTGTACTGGTTTGGGTAATGACTTTGGATATGATCCCAAAAGCACAGTCAATAAAAGCAAAAACAGACAAACGAGATGAAATCAAACTAAAAAGATTATGCAGAGCAACCAAAACAATTAGTGAAGTGAAAAGACAACCCATAGAATGAAAGAAAATATTTGCAAACCATACATCTGATAAGGGGTTACTATCCAAAATATATAAGGAACTCAAACAATTCAACAGCAAGAAAACAAATAACACAATTTAAAAACGAGCAATAGACCTGAAAAGACATTTCTTAAAGAAGACATACTAATGGCCAATAGGTATATGAAAAAAATGCTCAGAATAACTAATCATTAGGAAAATGCAAATTAAAACCACAAGGCGATATTACCTCATACCTGTTAGAATGATTAACAGAGACTGTTTAACAGAGAATTGATTAACAGAGACTGATTAACAGAGAATTGTTAACAGAGACTGCAGCGTGGGGAAAGAGGGAATGGGGAGTAGTTAGTCAAATGATGTAAAAAAAAGAAAGATAGGAGAAATCACTTCAGAAAGACAGGAGGAATAGTTTTTGAGATCTATTGCACAGCAGAGTGACCGTAGTCAATAATAATATATTATATATTTCAAAATAAGAGTAAATTTCAAATGTCTCACCAAAAAATGATAGGTATTCAAGGTGATGGATATGTTAATTAGTTTAATTTAATCATCACAC
>NW_012114400.1:9963591-10122079 GCF_000951035.1 Colobus angolensis palliatus | reverse complement strand
CTAACACGATATCGAAGGAAAAGAATAGTCAGAGGACTAGCACTACCTTACTTTAAGACTTACTATAAGGCTGCAATAATCAGAGAGTATCATATTGGTGAAATAATATAAAAATCAATCAATGGAACGTAATAGAGAGTCCAGCAATAGACCCACATAAATAGAATTAACTGCTCTTTGACAAAGGAACAAAGACAATACAATAAGCAAAGATAATCTTCAACAAATAGTTTTGTAACAACTGAATACACATATGTCCAAAATGAATTTGGACACAGACCCGACGCCCTTTACAAAACTTGACTTAAGATGAATTATAGGTGCAGTGGCTCACACCGGTAATCTCAGCACTTTGGAAGGCCAAAGCCAGAGGATGGCTTGAGGCCAGAAGTTGGATACCAGTCTGCACAACATAGTGGGACCCAATCTCTACAAAAGAAAGGAAAAGGAATGTACCTAGGTGTGGTTGTGCATGCTATAGTCCTAGCTACTTGAGAGGCTAAGGAAGCAGGATTGCTTAAGTCCAGGAGGTCAAGGTTGCCATGAGCTATGATCACACCACTGCACTCCAACCTCAGCAACAGAGCGAGACCCTGTCCCTTAAAAGAAAAAAAAAAAAAAAACTAGCCAGGCATGGTGGCTCACACCTGTAATCCCTGCACTTTGAGAGGCTGAGGCAGGCTGATCACTTGAAGTCAGGAGTTTGAGACCAGCCTGGGCAACATGGTGAAACCCTATCTCTACTAAAAATACAAAAATTAGCCAGGTGTGGTGGTGCATGCCTGTAATCCCAGCTACTCGGGTGGTTGAGGCATGAGAATCACTTGAACCTGAGAGGCAGAGGCTGCAGCAAGCCAAGATCATGTCACGGCACTCCAGCCTGGGTGACAGAGAGAGACCCTGTCTCAAAAAAACAAAAATTCTAGAAGATAATGTAAAGGGTAATCTAGATGACCCTAGATTTGGCAATGACTTTTCTAGTTATAAAACCAAAGTCATGATCCATGAAAGAAAGAATTAGTAAATTCAACTCTATTAATATTTAAAAGGTATGCTATCTGAAAGTCATCTGTCAAGAGAATGAGAAGACAAATTACAAACTGGGAGTATATATTCACGAAACACATATCTGATAAAGGACTGTTATCCAAAATATGCAAAGAACCCTTAAAAACACCACCAGTCTCTGTGCATAGCAAGAATGACCTTTACTCCATTTCCCAAAGTGGCTTCCATATTTTTTGTGTATTTTTATAGCAGCACCCCCCTCTATGGTACTAATTTACTGTATTAGTCCGTTCTCATGCTGCTATAATGACATACCTGAGACTGGGTAATTTATAAAGGAAAGAGGTTTAATTGATTCATAGTTCAGCATGGCTGGGGAGGCCTCAGGAAACACAGTCACGGCAGAAGGGGAAGCAAACATGTTCTTCTTCATATGGTGGCAGCAAGAATTGCAGAGTGGAGGGAAGGAAAAGCCCCATATAAAACCATCAGATCTAGTGAGATCTCACTCACTATCATGAGAAAAGCAAGAAGGTAACTGCCCCCATGATTCAATTACCTCCCACTGTGTCCCTCCCATGACATGTCGAGATTATGGGAACTACAATTCAAGATGAGATTTGGGTGGAGACACAGCCAAATATCATTTGGGGAAGAGGTATGTGAATAGACCTCTCTGAGTGGCCAAAAACTGTGAAGATATTTGTATCCCATGTGAGTGCTCACCAACAGGTGACCTCAGCAGAAGAGGATTTTAATAGTCAAGTGGATAGGATAACTCATTCTGTGGATACCACTCAGCCTCTTTTGCCGGCGACCCTTGTCATCACCCAATGGGCCCATGAACAAAGTGGGATGGAGGTTATGCATGGGCTCAGCAACATGGACTTCCACTAACCAAGGCTCACCTGCCTATAGCCAGCACTGAGTGCCCAATCTGCCAGCAGCAGTTACCAACACTGAGCCCTCAATACGGCACCATACCTCGGGGTGGTCAGCCAGCTATTTGGTGGCAGGTTGATTATACTGGACCTTTTCCATCATGGAAAGCACAACAGTTTGTCCTCACTGGAATACACACTTACTCCAGCTATGGGTTTGCCAAGACTACCATCCATGGATTCATGGAATGACTTATCCACCACCATGGTATTCCACACAGCATTGCCTCTGACCAAGGTACTCGCTTTACAGCTAAAGAACTGTGGCAGTGAGGTTATGGTCATGGAATTCACTGGTCTTACCATGTTCCCCATTATCCTGAAGCAGCTGGACTGACAGAATGCTGGAATGGCCTTTTGAAGTCACAATTACAACACAAATTAGGTGACAATACTTTGCAGGGCTGGGACAAAATTCTCCAGAAGGCTATGTATGCCCTGAATCAGCATCCAATATATGGTACTGTTTCTCCCATAGCCAGAATTCATGGATTGAGGAATCGAGGTGTGGAAGTGGAAGTGGCACCATTCACCATCACCCCTACTGACCCACTAGCAAAACCTTTGCTTCCTGTTCCTGCGACATTACGTTCTAGTGGCCTAGAGGTCTTTGTTTCAGAAGGAGGGATGCTGCCCCCAGGAAACACAACAATGATTCCTTTAAACTGGAAGTTAAGATTGCCACCTGGCCACTTTGGGCTCCTCCTACCACTAAGTCAACAGGCTAAGAAAGGAGTTACAGTGTTGGCTGGGGTGATTGACCCAGACTATCAAGATGAAATCAGTCTATTACTCTACAATGGACATAAGGAAGAGTATGCTTGGAATACAAGAGATCCCATAGGGCATCTGTTAGTATTATCATGTCCTATGATTAAGGTCAATGAGAAACTACAACAACCCAATCCAGGCATAACTACAAATGGTCCAGGCCCTTCAGGAATGAACATTTGGGTTACTCCAGCAGGTAAAAAAAAACACAAACTGCTGAGGTGCTTGCAAGGGTAGTACAGAATGGATAGTCAAAGAAGGTAGTCATCAGTACCAGCTACCACAACATGACAAGTTGCAGAAATGAGGACTGTAATTGTCATGAGTTTTCCTCCTTATTTTGTTAAGAACATGTTTGTGCATGTATACACTTGTATTAAGAAAATGTCTTCATTGTATTTCCTGTCTTTTTCCTTTATCATGTGACATAAGATTTATTGACTTCATTTCAGCATTTAAGTGTTGTTACCTTTATGTAAGAGCATTTAGGTTTATTGCATTTCTGGTTGTACAAAGGATAGCTGTATTATGTTCAGCATAATTATGACCTTATTATCTTTACTTGAAGATTATGTATGATTTTAGGGGATGTCTGTGGGTTCAAGTTCAAAAGGGGTGGACTTGTGATGATTAATATTGAGTGTCATCTTCATTAGATTGAAGGATGCAAAGTATTGTTCCTGGGTGTGTCAGTGAGGGTGTTGACAAAGGAGATTAACATTTGAGTCAGTGGACTGGGAGAGGCAGACCAAACCTTAATCTGGATGGGCACCATCTAATCAGCTGTCAGCACAGCTAACAAAAAGCAAGCAGAAGAAGCTGGAAAGAGCAGACTTGCTGAGTCTTCTGGCCTTCATCTTTCTCCTGTGCTGCATGCTTCCTGCCCTCAAATATCAGACTCCAAGTTCTTCAGCTTTTGGACTCTTGGACTTACACCGATTGTCTTCCAGGTGTTCTTGGTCCTTTGGCCACAGACTGAAGGCTGTACTGTCAGCCTCCCTACTTTTGAGGTTTTGGAACTGGGTCTGGCTTCCTTGCTCCTCAGCTTGCAGACAGCCAATTGTGGGACTTCACCTTGTGATTGTGTGAATCAGTACTTCTTAATAAATTCCCTTTCATATATACCTCTATCCTATTAGTTCTGTCCCTCTAGAGAACCATGACTAAAGCATAAGTGATCAGGGAATTGTAAATTAAAACGACAATGAGATACCACTACCCATCTATTATAATGGTGAAAATCCAAAATACTGACAACAACAAATGCTGGCAAAATGTGGAGCAACAGGAACTCTCATTTATTTCTTGTGAGAATGCAAAATATTATAGCCACTTTGGAAGACAGTTTAGATGTTTCTTACGAAACTAAACATACCCATACATCAAATTCAGCAACTGCACTCCTTGCTATTTACCTGAATGAGGAGGGAGGAAGGGAGGGAAGGAAAGGAAGGAAGGATAAAGAAAGAAAAGGAAAAGAAAAAAGGGAAAGACTACACAAGAAAATGTTTAGGGTGGTAGATGTGTTCATTATCTTGATTGTAGTGATGATTTAACAGGTGCATACATGGGTCAGAGGTACCTAGGTATGTGTAATTTGTTGTATGTCAATTTTATCCCAATCAAGCTGTAAAAAAAAAATAAATACTAAAGCCTAAGAAAAAAACAAAAAATCATCCTAGCATACTGATGCTCTGAGCCCTGCACTTTATATTGGTAGCAGTTTCTACCAACTTGTTAAAGCCTCCAATCTGGAAAGCAGTATGTGAGGTGCTGCCATTTAATCCTCACAACTGACCATTGGCTGCCTCTCCCCCTTACAAGATTCCCCTGACACTCCCTTATGCCACCATTAGATTTTATTTTTATTTTATTTTTAATTTTTGTGGGTACATAGGAGGTGTATATATTCATAGGGTACATGAGATGTTAAATAATGTATATAGATGAAAATTTGTTCATAAAAAGATGCTGAATATCATTAGTTATTAGGGAAATGCAAAATGGAACCACAGTGATATACCACTACACATCAATTAGAATGGCTAAAATTTTTAAAGACTAAGCATAAAAATTGTTGGCAAGAACATGAAGGAACTAAACTCTCATATACTGCTATGGGAATGTAAAATGGTACAACCACTTTGAAAAACAATATGGCAGTTTCTTAAAATATTAAGCCTATACATACCATATAATGATACTATGAATCTGGAATCAAATGTATCAGTTTGTTCTTTTAGGGATTGTGCCTTTTATGTATATAAGAAAGCTTTGCCTAAGCCAAAATCACAGAAGCTTTCTCGTTATATCTTCTATAAATTTTATAGGTTTAGGTTTTATGTTTAGGTTTGTGATGCATTTGAGTCAATATTTTTAATATGGCATAAGATATGGATCTGAGTTTTTAAAAAATATTTTTATTTTTCCAAATAGATATTAAATTGTTACAGCACCATTTATTGAAAAAGACTATCCTTTCTTTACTGAATTGTCTTTGTACCTTTGCCAAAAATCAGGTTTTCATATATGTTTGGATTTATTTCAGCATCCATCATCTTGAATAGCAATTACTTTCTTATGTGTCAGAATTTGTTGGGAATAACATACGTCCTGCCTTGTTCATGTTTATCTTCTCAGGTCTAGCATTATGCTTGTTTGAGGAATAAATCTCTAAATCAGGGAACAAACTATTATAATCTGTATAGAATTTTTCCTTCTAAGGTGCTTACAATTCTTGCTCAGTGTTTACAATTCTTCAAAAATGCCTTTTGTTTTTTCCCTTTGGCCCTGTGTAATACAAACCGTGCCAAAAATAAATTCAAAAGCTAAAAAATAAACTAAATCATAATTTAAGGGGTTATATTTACAACTCAGACTCCAGACTGGGCACAGTGGCTCACACCTGTAATCCCAGCACTTTAGGAGGCCAAGACGGGCAGATGACTTGAGGTTAGGAATTCCAGACCAGCCTGGCCAACATGGTGAATCCCCATCTCTACTAAAAATACAAAAATTAGCCGGGCATGGTGGCACACGCCTATAGTCTCAGCTACTCAGGAAGCTGAGGTGGAAGAATCGTGGAACCCAGGAAGGCAGATGTTGCAGTGGGCTGAGATCGCACCGCTGCACTCCAGCCTGGCTAACAGAGCAAGACTTCATCACATTAATTAATTAGTTAGTTAAAATACAACTCAGACTCCAGAAGATTTTTTTTGTAAGTCCTTCAGCTTAGAATTTAAAAACAAAATTTGACTTTTGACTGTTGATACCATAGTGTTCAAAACGTAACATGCTTGAAAAAGTCATGTTTGACATTGGGTTTCCAGGCGTTTTTTCTCCCTGTGTAAATGGCCTTAAGTGGGTACCGTTTTACCTCGATGAAAACAAAGAGCAGGCAATTTTTCAGTCAGAAAACTGCTGAGAGATATTATTAAACTGTGTGAGATGAAGAACACAGAACTGACAGACTGCACAGCAGTTGGTAAGTTTAAAAAAAAAAAAAAAAAAAAAAAAAGATGTGAGGTAGAATGTCCAAAGAGACCTGGGGAAGAGCTTTTAGCTCATAAATGGGGAGGAGTGATTTGCCTTGTAATCTCCAAGTGCATTTGCCATGTTAGTGCTGTCACTCTTCAATTCAGTCCAATAAACACTTCTCCAAGAGCCAGACCTATACTTCATAAATAGACAAAGAAAATTTCCATAGCAGCAGCCATAAGGGTAATAAGCATCTTGAACAAGGAGAGACCATCTTCTGAAAGGATTGCTTTATGTTTCTTTAGTATAATAACATCCTCTGTAATTTTCAAAGTGTTGTTTTTACAGGCTTAATTTCAAATAATCTCCACTCTAAAGTCATAAGGAGGACGGGGGAGATATAAGTTCTACAGGGACTTGAAGTTAAGGATCACACTGTAATTTGGGGACTGAACTGGAAATGGAAACAGATCTGATTAAACCTGTAACCTTTCTGCTATCTTCCTCTTAATTCATGCCGACCTTCAAGAAACTTAAGGATGTCATCTTCTGGGGAGAAAAAAATTCCCTTTTCGAGGTCTTCAGCCTTCTGCCATAGCTCCATCTTCTCTCCTTTTCCACCCAGCGTCTTAAAGGAATTCCTTGTGATACAAGCTTTCCTGCCTTCAGACCTCCACCCTCAGCACTCTAAAACATTGCTCTCTTGAAAGTCATCGGTAATTGCAAAATTCAGTTACCTTTCTCACACCTCATCGTCCTGCCATCCTTCAGTGGTTGGCCCTGTTAACTGTAAGTTTACTAAAAAAACAAAAAAACAAACAAACAAAAAAAAACTCCAAACGTGCTAGATCGTCAGCAGATAAAGTCTAAGGAAAACTGAATTATTCAGGGCTTTCTAGACTTTGAATAACAATAGTAAATTATTTTTTAAGAAGCGTTGTAATAGTCTTGTCTTCTAGGCAAGTGCTAGAAGAGTTCATGTATTTGGTCTCATTTTACTTTCACAATAATCCTGTGAAGCAGACATTGCCATCTCTAGTTTACATCTGAGCGATGTTAGGTTCAGAGAAATTGAAAACCTTGATCCACAAAGTTGCTAAGGGGTCCTGATCATAGGCCTCTTTCTTCCCAATCACAGCCCCTCTCCTATCCATTAATCTGCTAGGAAACAAGATGCTTTGTATAAATTAATTTTGCAGATAAATTTTCGAGCAAAACACAAATTTTATACCGGGGGTTTTTGTTTGTTTGTTTGTTTGTTGAGACAGAGTCTCGCTCTGTCGCCCAGGCGGGAGTGCAATGGCTCAACCTCAGCTCACTGCAAGCTCCGCCTCCCGGGTTCACGCCATTCTCCTGCCTCAGCCTCCGGAGTAGCTAGGACTACAGGCGCCCGCCACCACGCCAGGCTAATTTTTTGTATTTTATTAGTAGAGACGGGGTTTCACAGTGTTAGCCCGGATGGTCTCCATCTCCTGACCTCGTGATTCGCCCACTTCGGCCCCTCAAAGTGCTGGGATTACAGGCGTGAGCCACCGCGCCTGGCCACCAAGGGGTTTTTAAATTATTTTTTTCCAGTATCATTCCAAAAATTTATTCTTAAAGAATAGATACATAATTTAACACCTTCTTAATGGCATAGTCACACTATGAACATCTATTGGTACAGTCTGCGCAACATCCTTGTGTTCTTGCTTCCTCATTCAGCATTAGATTCTTGGTAAACGCTGCTAACATTTTTTATTTTTACAATTATTTCATACTACTTCTGTTCTATAAGAGTATTTCAAAAACAATTAACAAGAACATAAAATAGCCAAAGTGTTAACAGCTACTTGAAAAATATAAGCCAAACCATTTTTGCATAAGAACATCAAGAATACTGTGTTGCCTTTGGTTAGGGGCAGCTTTGACACATACTTTTTATTGTGGGAAGAGGTTTTTGGGTTTTTGTTTGGTGGGGGATGGGGGTTGCCCTGTTTGGTGTTCTTTCAGGCATTAATGGGAATTGTCGTAAAAAAGGACTCTATAGGCAAATACATTTGGAAAGTGCTGCATGTCATTTCTTAGCCTTGGATATTCACAAGACATTTTGGCATGTGTTTTTAATGCCCCAGTATTTTATACTTATTCTATACCTAAATAGATGATAGACGCAGGAGTAGATGTAGATATAGGTATTAGGGTTTCTCTCTTAGTCTTTTTGGGAATAGAAGTCAGCATGTATCTTACAGTCAGTAAATGCTAGCTATTAATTTATATTAAATCATCACTGAATAACAAATATTATGCAACCCATTTTTAAAAAAAAAAAAAAGATAAAAATATTAATAGCCATCAAATTTTACCAGCTCACAGCATTTTCACCATCTCTTTCAATATTCACCATTAGTATAATGATGCCATGATTACTATTACTACAGGTATAAGTGACCTGAATAACTATAATAATATTAGTATGTGTAGTAACAGCAAATTAATTTGAATATTAGTTTTCTCATAGGACAACCATAAAAATCTGATCTGCATGAAGTTCATGATTTTTTAAAGAATAAAAATTTGGGGCCGGGCATGGTGGCTCACGCCTGAAATCCCAGCACTGTGGGAGGCTGAGGCGGATGAATCACCTGAGGTCAGGAGTTCAAGACCAGCCTGGCCAACATGGTTAAACCCTGTCTCTACTAAAAATACAAAAATTAGATGGGGGTGGTGGCGGGCACCTGTATTCCCAGCTACTTGGGAGGCTGAGGCAGGAGAATCACTTGAACCCAGAAGGCAGAGGTTGCAGTGAGCCAGAATTGCACTACTGCACTCCAGCCTGGGTGACAGAACAAGACTCTATCTCAAAATACATAAATAAATAAATAAATAAATAAAGTTTTGGTTAGGCGCAGTGGCTCATGTCTGTAATCCCAACACTTTGGGAGGCCAAGGTGGGAGGATCACTAGAGCCTAGGAGTTTGAGGCCAGCCTGCACAATATAGGGAGATCTGTCTCTAGAAAAAGAAAAAAAAAAAAAGATTGGCCGGGCATAGTGGCACATGCCTGTAGTCCCAGCTACCCAGGAGGCTGAGGTGGGAGAAATGCTTGACCACGGAGGGAAAGGGTGTAGTGAGCTGTGATTGTGCCACTGCGTTCCAGCCTGGGTGACATAGCAAGATCCTGTCTCAAAAAAAAAAAAAAAAAAAAACGTGGCAAGATGGAAACAGGGAGATAAGATAGAAAAGAAGTGTATTTATCCAAGAAAGATTTTGCTGCATATCACAAAGACCAACTATATGTGGTTAGAGAGCTGGGGCTTTGAGCCATCTGATATCACAGGGGAAGGAAGCTGGAGCCAATGATCCAATCAATCATCCCTATATAATGAAAGCCCAATTAAAACTCTGACAACAAGAAGCTTCGGTGAGCTTCCCTGGTTGGTGATACTTTTGAGTGTTGTCACACAATGATGTACTGGACAGAAGTAGTGATATCTAGGTCTCCACTGAGAGAGGATGACTAGAAGCCTCACATTTCAGCTCCTCCCAGACCTCATCCTATGCATCTCTCCTTTTGGCTGGTTCTGATTTGTATCCTTTTGCTATAATAAAATTGTAGCTATAAGCACAGGCATACACTTTTATTGTGAGTTGCTTTATTTTGCTACATAGATATTCTGTTTTTACAAATTGGAGGTTTGTGGCAACCCTGCACTAAATAAATCTATAGGTGCCATTTTTCCAACAGCATGTACTCACATCACATTTCTGTGTCACATTTTGGTAGTTTTTGCAATATTTCAAACTTTTTCATCATTATTATATCAGTTATGGTGGTGTGTGCTCAGTAACCTTTGATATTATTATTGTAATTGTTTGGGGGCACCACAAACCATGCCAGTACAAGACAACGAACTTAACTGATAAATGTTGTGTGTGTTCTGACTGCTCCACCAACCAGCCATTCCCTCATCTCTCTTCCTCTTCTTGAGCCTCCCTATTCCCTGAGACATGACAATACTGAAATTAGGCCAATTAATAATCCATTGCACAATGGCCCATACGTGTTCAAATGAAAGAAAAATCATCATCTCTCACTTTAAATCAAAAGCTAGAAATGATTAAGCTTAGTGAGCAGGCAGGTTGAAAGCAAAAACAGCCTGAAAGCAAGGTCTCTTTCACTAAATACCCAAGTTGTGAATGCAAAGGAAAAGTCCTTGAAGGAAATTGAAAGTGCTACTCCAATGAACTCACAAATGATAAAAAAGCAAAAAAGCCTTAGTGTGGATAGGGAGAAAGTTTGAGTGATCTGAATAGAAGATCAAACCAGCCACAACATTCCCATAAGCCAAATCCTGATCCACAATAAGGCCCCAACTTTCCTCAATTCTGTCGAGGCTGATAGAGGCGAGGAAGCTGCAAAAGAAAAGTTGGAAGCTAGCAGAGGTTGGTTCATGCTATTTAAGGAAAGAAGCCATCTCCTTAACATAACAGTGTAAGGTGAACCTGCAAGTGCTGATGTAGAAATGCAGCAAATTATCCAGAAGATCTAGTTAAGATCACTGATGAAGGTGGCTACGCTAAACAATAGATTTTTACATACACAAAATAGCCTTCTATTGGAAGAAGATGCCATCTAGCACTTTCATTGCTAGAGAGGGGAAGTCAATGTCCACCTACAAAGCTTCAAAGGACAAGCTGACTCTCTTATGAAGGGCTAAGGAAGCTATTGACTTTACATTGAAGCCAATGTTCACTTATCATTCCAAAAATCCTGAGACTTTTAAGAATTATGCTAAATCCACTCTACTTTGGAACAACAAAACCTGGATGACTGCAGATGTGGTAGAAATAGCAAGAGAACCAGAATTAGAAGGGGAGCCTAAAGATGTGATTGAATTGCTCCAGTCTCGTGATAAAACATGGATGGGTGAGGAGTTGCTTTTTATGGATGAGCAGAGAAAGTAGTTTCTTGAGAATCGACTCCTGGCAAAAATACTGTAAACATTGTTGAAATGACAACAAATGATTTAGAATATACAGTTCTGAAAGAATTTCTGCTCTAGGTGAAATGCTATCAAATAGCATCACATGCCACAGAAAAATCTTTTGTGAGAGGAAGAGTCCATTGATGCAATAAACTTCATTGTTGTCTTATTTTAAGAAATTGTCACAGTCACCTCAGTCTTCAGCAACCACCACCCTGATCAGTCAGCAGCCATCAACATCAAGGCAAAACCCACCACCAGGAAAAAGATTATAACTCGCTAAAGGCTCAGATAATTTTTAGCATGTTTTAATAATAAAATATTTTTTAAATTAAGGTATGTACGTTTTTAAACATAATGCTATTATACACTTAATAGACTATGATATAGTGTAAACATAATTTTTATATGCAATGGGAAACCAAAAAAATGTGTGTGACTCACTTTATTGCAGTGGGCTGGAACCAAACCTGAAATATCTCCAAGTTATGTTGGCATAGCACCTTCCTAAGTTCTGTGAATTATTCTTACCAATAATTGAGGCTGATTGGGTGGTAGAAACCCCCAATTTCTAGGCAGCTCATCAGAAGCCAGAGTGCCCTGAGGACCCCAAGCCTGTGCCTGGTGTTTGAAGTGAGAGGACTCTTATAGAGTACTATGCCCTTAACCTGTGAAGTCTCCCTAACCCTGAATAGTTTGTGAGGGAAGTCATTGCAGCCACATAGTGACCTGAAGAGATTGGGATTATTTATTATCTCTAGTTTACAGATGAGGAACTGAGGGTCACCCAGCTGCCAACCGGGTAAAGCCAGATTCCAATCCTGGCAGGTCTGGCTCCAGAGTCCACAGTTTTATCCTCTCTATGATGCTCTACCATGCAGGGGGTTGGGGAGAAAGCAAGTGTAGAACTCTTCAACAATACTTTTATTTTTATTTTTCTTTTTTTTTTTTTTTTTTTTTTGAGATGGAGTCTTACTCTGTCGCCCAGGCTGGAGTGCAGTGGCATGATCTCGGCTCACTGCAACATCTGTCTCCTGGGTTCAAGCAATTCTCCTGCCTCAGCCTCCCGAGTAGCTGGGGCTACAGACATGTGCTACCATGCCCAGCTAATTTTTCTATTTTTAGTAGAGATGGGGTTTCACCCTGTTGGCCAGGATGGTCTCGATCTCTTCACTTCGTGATCTGCCCACCTCAGCCTCCCAGAGTGCTGGAATTATAGGCGTGAGCCATCATGCCCGGCCAACATTATTTTTCAGTCCTCAATGTTTCTTGCCTATGTCTACTTGGAGAGCAATATTTTTAGCAATTAAATTTTATTGCATCTCTACACATCATTCAACTCAAATTTTCATGGCAATAATGTTCTCTTCTTTTTGCATTTATATTTTACCTGTTTATGTATTATTTAAATTACATCATTTTGGGTGCAACTGGTGTAAGAAGCTTTGGGGGAAATGCCATGCTTTCTCTAAGGAGACAAATTTAAAAGAGGAAAGCAAATGGGTCACAGCTTGCTAGAGACTAGTCTCCTAATCATGAGTGTGCAGTATACGCACACATTGGATTTATGTGCAGTAAGATTTATGGTGGGAATAAAAAGCATCAGTGAAACAGGAGGAGCTAGGTTAAGAGAGGTCCTAATATGTAAGAGAAAAAGTCTGCAATGACCATGATCTTCTATTGATCCCTTCCACTAGCTCAATTCTATGACCCTGGTCTCACTTACAGTGGTATTTGTTCCTTTGGTCCTTCTTTATTATCCCACTTAATAAAGCCCCTTTTCAGATTCACATTCACCCAACATTGATTGAGAGCCTGTGTTTATTTATTTATGCACCATTCCATCATCAAGCACCACAATCTGACCAATATTATGCCAGGTGCTTTCACATATATCACTTTCATCAGACCCATTTGATAAATGAGGCGGGAGGTTAAGGAGCTTACTAAATTCATGTCCTCTCATTTCCCATCTACTGTACCTCTCCAGAAACACTCACCTCCTGACACACTGTGGATCTCAACCATTTCAGTGATGTTGTCACTAGCTCTCTGCAATCTTCAGGCCTCTTCTCTTTCACCTTACTAGCCTTGTCCAATCTGGTGAAATGTCCTAGGTTCAAAAGGGCAGAAATGTATGAAATCACTAGTCACCTGGACAAGCCTACAGCTGGTCTTTAGCTATTGAGCATTGCTGGGGAAAGGTTCAATGTACCCACCTAACCTGAATGATTCCAAAATTCTCCAATTAAAAGAAATTATTTCTTCTGTTGAATTATCATAAAGTTTTATAATTGTCTTTTAGCACTTTTTTGTATTTTTGCACATATATTATCTCCCTTCTAGACAAGTCTCCTTAAAGCTGCTGTCTTATGCATTCTCATTCAACAAATATTTCACTCACCTAGTTCCTTATATATTACTATCAGTTTACTACTAATAATAACAATAATGACATAAATACAGGGCTCTACAATTTTTCTTACAAATTTACAAGCATTATCACATTTACATCTTATGCTAGTCTCATTACAAATATTCCTTGAGTGAGTTTGGTGGATTGTATTAGTGTTTAATGTATTTGCTGCCTTCCCTAGAGAATTATCTTTCCCCACCCTAGTGATAGTGGGCTTGCCTGGGTGCTTGCAGGGCCCCTCTATAAGTGAGGATTGTATATCCCTGCATTTTGAAACCAGGATTGATTGGCCAAGTGACCTGCTTTGACCAATGAAATATGGGCTCAAGTAACACACTTCCAAGCAAAATCTTTAAAAGCAAGCTCATGGATTCCCACAGCTTTCCTTTCCTTCTGTCCTAAGACAGGCAATATCCTAAACAAAGTTTGTTCCATCAGTCTATATCATGGAGTAAAGTGACATTTATCTGAACCCATGCAGACCTGTGAATGACATGTGGCTAAGCAAAAAGCAAACCTTGGTCTTTTTTTTTTTTTTTTTTTAACCAGTAAGATTTGAGAATTGCTTGTTACTGCAGCATTACTTAGTTTACTCAAATAGACATCACAGATATTAATATTTTGCCTATCTTAAAAAACGAATAAATGAATGGCCAGTCTAATGGTATGGAGAAAACTGGACATCAAGGCTATTTACTAATTGTACTTCCAGATTTAGTCATCACATAACATGTGACCTTGATTAAATTGCCCACAGGTCCAGATGGGGCCACTCATGCTTCCCACTTCTTACTTTACCCATATGCTCTAACAACTACTAAGGCAATGTCTTCTGTGAATTGCACACAAATTTTACCCACAAAATAAGTAGTAATTTCCTCGAAAAAGGAGTCAGGTCCCCATTAGAATTTAAGTGGCATATTAGCAATATTTTGTCAATAAAGATATAAAAACAGGTATAAATTTCTGGGTAATAATTTGAAGGAACGTGAATTTAGTTGCATCTTTACTTTCCAGAATCAATACAAGCAGTCACTAGAGTACTAATGATTTAGTTCAGCCTGCTATCCCCCTACTTAGCCCATTTAAAATTTTCCCTTTTTCTTGATTTATTCCTCAGGCGGTAAAATCAAACTGCTCTAAAATATAACTGTCACTTAAATTATTTGACAGAACAGCAGGTTAAAATAAGATCATAGTCACTATTCCTTTCTAAATTTCAAAAGCGTATTCCTTAATACCCAGTATCATAAAAGCTAGCAGTGATCCCCAGAACACATCTTCTCTTCCCACACACTCTCAGGCCAGCTTCTTTCTCTGAATCCAGAAAGATGAAATTAACTCACTTTGAAAGATCTCCATACCTGTCCCTGGTTCCTGGCAGTGATTCTCATGTTCACAACATGGAGTAACTCCCTTCGGGCAGCCAAACAGAGCTGCTGGAGACAGATTATGGACCAAGGTCTAACCTGACCTATATCGCATCCTATTTTGACTTTCCCTTCGGTGCTTCACATCCTTATTCATCTCCAATGGGACATGTAAAAGGAACCTTATGAAGTTCCCAACCTACATTAATTCCAAGTTTACAATTTGTCATGAGTTTTCCTAGAATTTAATCATACTTAAACAAGGAATGGCATTTGGGGATGCCCAAAAAGAAAGGAAGGGGAACAGGGAAGACATTTTTAGGGATCATGAAACTCTTTGTACATGAATGCTTTCCACAGGGTAGCCTTTTACAGGTTGATGGAATAGGAGGAGATGGAGCAATTGCTTTCCAGGCAGCAAGGGCATAATCCTCCTGGAGAGGATTCTTGACTAAAAGCAACTGGTACCTATTCAAGTTCAATCTACTGAAAACATATTTATTAACTATTTTGCTGACCCCCAACTTTACTTGGCACTACCATCCATTAAAGCTGATTCACAGTGAGACCTAAAGTCCTCAACTTAGAGGCCACTGGATGTGTTTAAAACAGAAGTGAAAATTCATAGGCACGGTGTTCTTCATAACTAGTGATGTCATTGACAGTATCTTTATTTCTAGACCTACCTGTGTCTCTTGAGTGATTTTGCAGCTCTTTGGAATACCCCTAAAGTAGCATGCTTGGTGATGTTGGTGATAAGATAGTTGCAATGGAATTCATGATCTCAGTTGTCCAGGAGAACACTTATTTGGGAAAATAGTTTTCATTATGGTGGCAGCCAGCCTCCACAATGGTCCCCAACAATCTCTGCCTCCTGGTATGCCTCTTTTGCCTCCTATTCATGCCTTGTGTACTCTCCCACATTGCATAGAACAGACTTGTACAACCAACGGGATGTTGCAGAAATGATAGTGTTTGACCTCCAAGGTAGGTCATAAAAGACATCAAGGTTTCCATCTCATTTTCTTAAATCACTCCATCTGGAGGAAGCTAGCCACTGTGTCACAAGGACACTCAAACAACCTTATAACGAAGTTTACATCATAAGGAACTAAGGCCTCCTACATGAGATAACTGCTTATTTTAAACACCAGGCTTGTGGGGAATTTGTTATGCAGCAATAGAAAACTAATGCAATTAACAATATAAAGATGACTTGCCAGGATAGAAACATAGTATTTGGCCACCAAGTAAACACTCCAGACACAAATCTATCAGTAACAGAGAGCTCTATGTCTGCCCTATGTCTTCCCTATCCTGATTACAGTATCATCTGTTTTCTTAGCACTATAACAAAGTTCCTAAGTTTCTGCTCTAAACCTATAAAAATAAACAGAAAGTTGAGTTGTGAGGACAAAGGTATTGATAGTGTTAAGTGCTAAAAATTAAAAAATAAAAAAACAGACACAGGATCAAGCTTGAGTTGTTCTTAGTCCAGTTGGTGTGTGAAAGCCTTCCAAAACATAATGTATTTGCAAGGAACATGAATCAGAAATGAATATTCTATTTGTACTTCAAAGGACATTTGATGCTTTATCTTAATTTTACCAGATAAAGCCAGTGCTGGACTCTCCTTTCATCTTATTCCATATAGCCAATTGAATAAAAAGCCAGGTACGTGTTCCATGGACAAGAATTCTTTACACTGAAGGAAGCATGTTTATTTTCCTTACCAAAGATGAAACTAGAAATTTTTAGGCTGAAGAAAATTCTAAGAAGAACCTCCAAAAATCCCTGGGCTGAAGTTCAACCGAACACTTACTATTCCTCTTCATTAGTCCCACCTTGTCACTCCTGATTTGTTATTTCCTCTCCCAAGCCCCATCAGTGTTTGTGGCTCAAATCTTCCAGACTCTAGGCCTTTCTTTCCCCAGAATCTATACCAGCAAGAATGTGGGAAAATATAAGAGGCATTTGAAGTTGCAGAGCCTGGCAAAACCTATTAAGGTTTCCCCGGCATTGACATTTCCCCAAGATTCTATTCTGAGACTTTGATTCTTCTTTCTTTTTCACTTTTAATTTTTAATTTTTTTTTTATTTCCATAGGTTTTTGAGGAACAGGTGGTATTCAGTTACATGACTGAGTTCTTTAGTGGTGATTTGTGAGATTTTGGTGCACCCATCACCCGAGCAGTGTACAGTGAACCTGATTTGTAGTATTCTATCCCTCACCCCCCTCCCACCTTTTCCCCCGAGTCCCCAAAGTCTATTGTGTCATTCTTATGCCTTTGCATCCTCAGAGCTTAGCTCCCATGTATGTATTAGTGAGAACATACAATGTATGGTTTTCCATTCCTGAGTTACTTCACTTAGAATAATGGTCTCCAATCCCATCCAGTTTGTTGAGAATGTCATTAATTCATTCCTTTTTATCGCTGAGTAGTATTCCAGTGTGTGTGTGTGAGTGTGTGTGTGTATACAAACACAGTTTATCCACTCATTAATTGATGAGCATCTGGGCTGGTTCCACATTTTTGGATTTTGTGAACTGTGCTGCTATAAACATGCATGTGCAAGTATCTTTTCTGTACAATAACTTCTTTTCCTCTGGGTAGATACCTAGTAGTGTGATTATTGGATCAAATGATAGTTCTCTTTTTAGTGATTCTTCTTTTTTAACACACCTTTCTATTGGTGTCTCAGGTCCGGTACTGGTCTCTCTTCCCATTCTACTCTAGTGGTTCTTAAACTTCTCAGGGCAAAAGACCCCTTTGAGAGTCATGAAACCTTTGAACCATTATTTCCAGAAAAAAAATGAATATAAAGCTTAAAATTTTCATACAAACTGTAAATGTTAAGTTAAAATTTTCGTACAAACTGTAAAGGTGCAGTACTCACTGAAGCCCATATGTGTACTCTCTGGGAATCTAGCTTAAAAGCCTCAGCAACAGATGTTTTCCCTGGATGATCTTAACTATTATCAGAGCTTCAATCATCATCCAAGTCTATTATTTCCAGCCCAGGCACCTGTCCTAAATCCTACAACCCTATCTCCAATAATCCACTGGACATTTTAACCTCGAAGGGCCATTCCCACTTCATACTACAAAGTCTCCTCCTTTTATGCTCTCTGTTCAATAAATGGGATCAACATCCATTCAACCACTCAAATCAAAAAACTGGGAGTCATCTGGACGTGTCTCGTTTCTTCATTCCCTATATACAACTACTACTAGCCAATTCTGTCTTCTCAAATCCACCCTCTTTTTTCAATCTTCACTTGCCACATTTATAGTAATAAACTATAAACTGTGCTTCCTGCCTCCAGGAAGGAAGGTCACCTTCCTTCACCTGATTTGAAGATCTTGCACATCAGTCTGAAACCTAAATTATCATTTTATTTTTAATTTATTTATTTTTAATTGACAAAAAACTCTGTATATTTATTGTGTACAACACGGTGTTTTTGAAATATGTATACATTATGGAATGGCTAGATGGAGCTAATTAATATATGCATTGCCTCACATACTTAGGTTTTGTGCTGAAAACACTTAAAATCTAAACTATTATTTAGATTGTAATCATGTCCCTATTAACTCCGAAATAACTTTGACTGGATCCTCATTTGTTTTAGAATAAAATGAAAAGTCCTGGAGTGAGATTTCCCCACCCTGCTCTCAAAGTAACACTTAATATTGCCTTAACATGTTGCGTGTTGTTTCTCTTCCCTACTACAATGTAAGATACTCTTAAAAGTCGCTTTTTAAAATCTTAAGTTACAAACAAAGGTACTCATTATAACTTGTGACACAATGCAGACAAAAATAAAAGAATAATTTTCCCCTCCCTACCCCACCCCACATTCAGGGCTGCGCATCAAGAATACAAGTGTCTAAAAGGCAGAGATTGTACTTTTTCATAAACATATCTTGTGTTTTGCACAGTGGCTGCACAATGCAGGCATCCAATAATTATTTTCTAATAAATTGTTTACATCTTATGGTACTGTGGGATCAAGGCAGATCGCCTTCATTTATTTTAAGCCCTTGCTATTCAAAATGCGGTCTGTGGGTCAGTAGCGCCAGCACCACATGGGAGCTTCCATCCATATTGAGAAAAGCAGAATGTCAGCCCCCACCTCAGGCCCACAGATTCACAAGGGCCCCAGGGGATCAAAAAGCACATTAAAGTTTAAGGAGCACTCCACTAAAGCACATTTCAGAGCAGCTACCCCGACTGACCAATAGTCATGCTACGTCAAGGATATCGATAGAAGCCATCTCCTGAAGACATAAGGCAGATGTTGTAAAAGGACACCTAAATACCAAATCAGTTTACACCAGTGGGTACTAAACATAATGTTGTTGGTTTGTGTGCTAAGTCAAAGCACTGCATTCTCTGATAACTGTGTTTCAATGAAGAGATTTTCAGAGAAAGCCAGCCTTGAATGTTACACAGAGTACGTGGCTCTGGTGGAGAGCGCAGCCACTAAAAGCAGAGACTATCAACTTTTGTTTTTATCAGGAAATAGGTTTCTCTCCATTGAAACAACTGAAATTTAACTATCAAATCCTCAATACTTTAAGTAGGAGACACTTCAGAATAATTATTAATATATGTACTTTCTAATGCTCAGGAAGCAAGGCAAAATGGAAAACATGGCACTCAAGAGTTTGTTTTTGAGCTCAGACACTGTGTTAACCTATATAATTCTTCATACTCCTTACCGTAAGCATCCACATCTGTAAAATGTGGACAAGAATCCCTTCCTCATAAGGTTATTGTGAAGATTTAATGTAATGTACACACAATTCCTGGCATGTAGAAGGCACTTGATAAAGGGTGGCTATTCATAAATATGATTATTTTATTGAATATTCTCAGAATCTTCACTAGCTCCTTTAAAACCTGTGCCTAACCTCAGAGAACAGCTTTCCCTAATCTAATAAATCATCAAATTTTAACCTAGGCACCAACTCTATAAAGATTTTGATACCCACTTCCACTTTGCTCCCTTCCTCCCTTTTGTGTGTTTCCTATACACTATAAACATTTCTGTTGTCGTAGCACTTAGTCTTTATTGTACTTCTTTTTTAACATCTTTCTCTTCTCTATATACTCCACTCTCAAATAAGGACAGACTGTTTCTTTGGGGAAACCCTGGCATCTAGCACAATTCATGACACATACCAAGTAGTTAATTCATAATTGAGGAATAAGTTATTGAATAAATATCAGATCCTCCAGAAACTTCCTTTGGGACTGATCAACGACTTCTATTGTTCTGTCTTTGGTGGGAAGTTATTTTCAAATTCTGTTTTTCTCCTGTGACAGCCTCTTTAAAAAGTCTCTGCCCTCTTCACTGCCCCCAGCTGCCCATGCACCTCACACGCATTCCACCTCCAACTCACACTCAGGGCTCCCTCTTTATTTCTCTTGACCCTGTTGCTCTTTCCTTTCTACAGAATCTAAATTCTTCAATTGCAAGGGAGGAAGGGAGGTTGTCTTTGTCTCAGGTATAACATTCAGTACACCCAAGTCAGAAATAAAGCCAAGAGAGGAAACTTTCTGCAGAAGGTTCTTTTTACCTGGTTTTCCCACCACGGACACCTGATTCTTATTTGTAAGAAACATGAAATCTACCCAATTTACTTAGGCTTTCATTAAGGAAGCATACAGATTTGGGGGGTGAGTTCTTGCTCTGTTTCTCTCTCTCTCTCTCCTCTCTCCCCTCTCCTCTCCTCTCCCCTCTCTCCGTCTCTCCTCCTTCCTTTCTGCACCCTATTTGCTTGTTCAACTCATCCTAAAATGGATTTAATTACTTATTTAATAGCCTGCATGATATTTCCTCATAAGGGGAAAACAGATAGTGATTATAAACATTAAGAATGCAAAATTTAAACGGGAAAATAGAATCTTGCCTCATGGGTGGTCTTAGTTGCTCCTGAGGCACATGAAGGAAAAATGGGTTTCTAAAGGTTCCTTGCTCATTTCTAGAAACACCTGCAGGCCCTTGGGGAAGATCGTCTTTTAAAGTGCCTCATCAAAAGCTGTTTTCAGTCCAATTTTTTTTAATTCCTGTGTTTTCATTTACCTGTTTTCAAGCTGAATCTAATAAACTGCTGGTAATAGAAATATGAGGCAGTCCCAATTTGATCTTAATTCTCTAGAGATTTCTAAAAATTAAGTCAGGATCAGATGGACTTTAGTTCTTATTTTTTAAAGTCACACGAAACAAATTTTCTAAGATAATTTTACATCTGATTTAAAATATTAAAATCTTTTATAATTCTAGGCATTTTTAGTTACTTCTCTGGACAAAATTTTAGAACTTTATAGCATATTTAAAATTTCTGTGATACCAATTTCACTTCCTTTAACTTATATTGATTTTTTTATTTGATGCCAGTTCTTACTTGGCAGAATCGCTACATCATTCCCAGTCAATTCTTCATTTTCAAATAGTCCTAGGATTATAGTAACATTGCCAGATTGACTAAGAATGCAGAATGTCCAGTTACATTAGAATCTCAGGTAAATGACAAATTATTTGTTAGTATAGTCCCTATAATTTTTGGGACTTATTTATATTAAAGATTATTCAGGTGCTTGAAACAATAGAAACTTATTCTCTCAAAGTTTAGGAAGCCAGAAGTCTGAAATACGCCATCAGCAAGGCTATGCTTACTCCAAAGGCGCTAAGGGAGAATCCTTTCTTGCTTCTTCCAGTTTCTGGTGGTTCAGTCATTCCTGAGATGTGACTATAAAACCCTGATCTCTACCTCTATCCTCACATGACATTCTCCTCTAAGGCTCAAATCTCCCTCTGCCTTTACAGGGACATTTGTCATTGGATTAGGACCCATGCAGTTAATCAGGATGATCTCACCTTGAGATTCTTAATTACATCTGCAAAGACTTTTCCTTCCAAATAAAGTAACATTCACAGGGTCTGAGTATTAGGACATGAACACAACTTTTAGGGACCACCATTCAACCTACCACAGAGGAGAATGACTAAAACTTCAAAGGTCATCTGAGGTTGATAAATTCATGGCTTAGGTGTAACATGCAGTACAACCAAGTCAGAAGCAAAGCTAGTGGAGGCAAATCTGTGTAAGGTTCCTTTTACCTGGTTTTCCCACAGTGGGCACCAGATTCTTATTGTAAGAAATATATAAAGTGTACCTAAATCATTTAGTCACTCACTCAATGGCAATCTTTCGAGTTCCTTTTATGTGCCAGAATCTGAGAACCAGGATGAGCCAAAGAAACTGCCCTCCTAAGGATTATTTTCTAATGAAAGGAGACAAATAATCAATCAATAAACAAACAGGATTATTATATAATTTAATAAATGCTATGAAGAAAAAAATAAAGTAATGTAATAAAGAGTCACTGGGAATAAGACATGCTGCTCTACAAAGGGCAGTCAGGAAAGATTCTCAAAATATTTGACATTTGTGCTGAGTGCCAAGAGATGAGGGTGAGCCAGCCATGCAGAGACCTCAGCAAAAGCTTTACAGGATGAAGAATAGCGGGGATAAGGGCCTGAGGTGGGGAAAGGATCAACGTGTTCTAGAAAAAGGTGGAGGCCAGAGAGGCCAGAACATAGTGACTGGTGGAAAGCATGGTGGAAAGATAGCACTGGGTATACTACAGCCAGGTGATTGCCAGGTCTTATGGCTCATGGTGCAGGCTATGGATTTTATTCTATGGAAATAGAAACCAAAGGCCTTAAAGAAGAGTGATGATTTGGTTTCTATTCTTAAGAATTAGCGGCTACGGTATCAGAAATGACTTGGTGGGGCAAGAATGGAAGCATGCTGACCAATTAGGTCATTGTAGTAAACCAGGCAAGGATGAGGATGCTTTAGACTAGAGCGTTGTTAGGAATATGGAGAATAATGGAAATCATTTGGAAGTTGGATGGTTCAAACTCAGTTATAGATTATGTGCTAATGGTGAGAGAGGGGAGATGAAAAGATGATGCCATCAATTTCAGGACATAAATCCTCCCAGCTATAAACTAGGTTGCCCAATCTTTCTTGCAGTTAAGTGTGATTGTGTAAGTTCTACCCAAGCAGATGTGAATAGAAGTGACATGAACAACCTCTGGATCACCCCCATAGGAAGAAGCTTGTCCTTCATTCCCTCTTTCTCTCCTCCTGATGGCTGGGAAATGGGACACCTGACGGAGCTGCTTGAGATCTAGAGAAAGAAGTCACATGTGGATGACGGCAAAGCTGTCCCAGTATCCAGGATCCTTAGATGGTCTCACTGAGCAGGACATGCCACCTGCCCTGGACTGCTCACCTACCTTGCTCTCTGTTACATAAGAAATAAAATTCTCTCTCATTTAAACCCCTCTCTTTTGGCAAGGGGGTTTGTTGCAGCAGCCCAGTTTATATCCTAACTAATACTCTCAGAAATGACTTCAAGCATCCCAAAGTCTCTTTTTCTCTCTAACCTGAATGTTCTGTTGTTACATTTTCATTTTCTTTCCTGTGTCCTGCCAAGATATGAGTTCTGCTTTCTGTGATAATGAGGTCAGAGCATCAGGGTCATTTAAAGCCATGTTGATAGAAAGAGTTTCTTCCTCCATAAGAGTCCAAAGTCCAAAGGATTCTTGTTGCATAGTGTCATGACTCATACTGTACAATCCATTAAATATCACCTCAGGTACAGGAAATGTTGGGTATTAACTGTTCAAAAATTTTTTTTCTTTTTTTTGAGACGGAGTCCTGCTCTGTCGCCCAGGCTGGAGTGCAGTGGTGCGATCTCTGCTCACTGCAAGCTCCGCCTCCTGGGTTCACGCCATTCTCCTGCCTCAGCCTCCCGAGTAGCTGGGACTACAGGCGCCTGCCACCATGCCCGGCTAATTTTTTTTTTTTTTGTATTTTTAGTAGAGATGGGGTTTCACCATGTTAGCCAAGATGGTCTCGATCTCCTGACCTCATGATCCACCCACCTCGGCCTCCCAAAGTGCTGGGATTACAGGCGTGAGCCACCGCACCCGGCCTGTTCAAATATTTTAATATCAAATATTGTATTGATTACACAGGGACTCAACACTCAAGTTAAGACGTGTAAATTCTGGGTAGAATTTTAACACCGGTCTAGGAATTCAATAAAGAGCTTGGATCTCAGGACTTAAAACATTAATTGTAGAAAAATAAATTAACATTCAGTGAGAAAATAATTTCATAGATTGTGTAATTGCATAGTATTTTTCTTTATTTTTAGCATAAACTCTAATATGAAATGAATCCTTTCGGTTAACTTTAGTTGTATTCAGAGTATACACAATTTATAATTACTTTTCTACATCTAGGAATTTATTTTATTGAAAGTAAGTTCACACACACACACAAATCTCCTCTGTTGTTATCCTTGGGGATTGGGAACAACACAAATGATAAGAATTATCCCCTCATAAACAAGGAAAGTCACAATATTTAAGGTGCACTAAGGTGCATTTTAAGTCTGTATTTTGGATTAAATAGATAATGTTCTGTCAAATATTAGCAATAATTAAATATGTTAAACTAATAAACAGAAAGATGTTTTAATTATGCCTTTTTATAACTAAAATTGAACCCTTAAATGTCTTTCTTGTTCAAGTGGAATGTCTCTCAAAGAACAGTACCATATCTAATCAACATTTATAAAATATTACTTAGCATTGAAACTTTAAAGTTCAAAAGAACCTTTGTACATTTCACTTAATCTTCACAATAATAGTAAAAAGTATTACCAATAAACTTTTGTAAGTTAACACCTTTATGAGATTATGTAAATTGCCCAAGTTCATTCACCTAGCAGATGACTGGGCTTATACCAAGGTTTTGGTTTTTGTTTTTGTTTTTTGAGACAGAGTCTCCCCCAGGCTGGAGTGCAGTGGTACAATTCAGCTCACTGCAACCTTGTTCTCCCAGGTTAAAGCAATTCTTCTGCCTCAGCCTCCCAAGTAGCTTACAGGTGACCATCACCATGCCTGGCTATTTTTGTATTTTTAGTAGAGATGGGGTTTCACCATGTTGGCCAGGCTGGCCCCAAACTCCTGACCTCAAGTGATCTACATGCCTCGGCCTCCCACAGTGCTGGGATTATAGGCATCGGGTACCATGTTCAGCCCAAGATCTATTTCTGCCTTCGGTGCTCTTTACACTCAATAGCTGCTTGTAGTATATAAAGAACTAAAACCTAACAAACTAGCTTGCCCGTGCTAGATGTGTCACTCTCCATAATTTTTCATATTAAAGTAGGAAATGCTATGCAGGAACTGACTGTATTTTTTCTTTGTTACAACTTTCTTAAATTATATATTATATATCTTAAGGGATTATATATTAAGGAATTAAGATATGTATAAATAGAAAAAATAATATATTCTGAAAATAACCCTAATATTTCTCGCCCGCCCACTTTTCCCACTCAGAATCATTCTGCCACCAAAATCCTGAGAGTTATGAAATTAATGGACATGTCCTTTCTTCCCATTTCTCTACCCCACGTCTCCCATTAAACAGTCTCCCTGTTCTCATTAAGTCATTTTGTCCCTTGGCTCCTTCCTGTTCTCCCAGACCAATAATCCCAGTGCGGCTCCTTTTTCTTTTCAACTCAGCCTGGGCATCACAGTTAGTTTCTACATCATAGTTCATTGGTTGTCACATTGGTTGTTCTCAACCTCCTGACCCTCAATAGTTCTCATCGTGCTGATTCCCATGGTCTATTCTTTCTGTCCCTACTTCCAGAGAACTTGTATTCTCACAAATGTTACAGAGCCATGGTAATTTGTTCACCATAATAAATTCACAGAATCTAGTCTTAACTGGCCCCTTCACAGGCCTCTCATTCAGCTTATTCAATAAACAGCAAGCATTTGTTGAGCACTTTCAAAATGCCAACTATTGCACTATGATTTTAGGATATAAAATGAGTAAGACAGACTCCCTTTTCTGGAAGAAGTCACAGTCTCAGGTACCCACTTAAATGTTCTTTGGAAACCTCTACTTTTAAGCCCACTCCTCACTTTCATCACATACGTTAGTCTCCCATTTAACCAAAAGATTGATATGACTAGCCTGAGCATCTTCAAAATCCTTCCACTCCCTTCTGAACCTCTGCATGAGTCAGGATTCCCCACAGAAACAGAAGCAATAGGACATGTATATACGGGTAGACTCAGGGTCTACTACATTGAATGTTGATTCATCTTTAAAAGCACCTTCACAACAAAATCCAGACTGGTGTTTCACCAAACAACTGAACACCCTGGCCATCAAAATCTCTATCTTCATACTTCTTTCTTCATTGTAGTCTCTCAAAAGATGTTCTGCTTTTTTGCTAATGTGAGCTCTTGATCTCCCCTCTTGTATGTGTGTGTATGTGTATATGTATATATAAAGTATGTATGTATATATGTATATATAAAGTGTGTGTGTGTGTGTGTGTAGAGAGAGAGAGAGAGAAAGAGAGAGAGAGAGAGAGATTTATTTTAAGGAATTGGCTCAAACAATTGTGGGGCTAACAAGTTCAAAATTTGCAGGGCAGGCCGGAGACTCAGGGAAGAGCTGATGTTGCAGCCTCAAATCCAGAGGCAGTCTAGAAATAGAATTCCTTCCATTCCTTCTTTCTCAGGGGACCTCAGTCTACACTCTTAAAGCCTTCAACTGATTGGATGAAGCCCACCCCCCTTAAGTCATCTGCTTTACACAGAGTCTACTACTTCGAATGTTGATTCAGTTTTAAAAGTACCTTCACAGCAAAATTCAGACTGGTGTTTCACCAAACAACTGAACACCATTGCCATCAAAATCTCTATCTTCATAATTCTTTCCTCATTGTAGTCTCTCAAAAGATGTTCCACTTCCTTGCTAATGTGAGCTCTTGATCTCGCCTCTTGTATCTCTTCCAAGAGCTTTTTCACAATGATACTTTCTCTTCTGTATCATCAATCTCTCGATTTTCACTCACTTCTCCCTCTAGGTAAACATGTTCAAGTCCTAGCTTCAAACAATTTTTCCTCTTTCTAATACACTCTATAGCTACTACCCTTTGGTCTCTTTCACTTCATTACCACATTTCTTGCAAGATTAGTTTTCTGCATTTGTTGCTTCCATTTATCACCCATTTACTCTTCCTTACTTTGCTCTCTGGCTTTGGTTGCCATTGCTTTATGAACCTACTACTTTTTCCAGTTTGGCTCTTCTCAACCGATTCTTATAGAAATGTCCCACAGTCTGATTCTTCACCTCCAACTCTCTAATTCTTATTTACCACAAGGTCAATCAAGGGCAGAAGCTGCAATTAGGGGACTTGAAGCATGGAAAGGGGAAGCAAAGGAAAAGGGCAAATGACTCACAACTTGAAACCCAACAAAGCTTGAAAATACTGCAATAAATAATACCATTTGTGTGGTTAAATCAAAGGAAAATCTGATGTGAGAAAGCCCTGTACTAGCATACTTGAGTTCTTACATAGGAACTGTAACTTAAGTTAGTAGGTAAGCGAACTGAAAACCTAACTTAGGAGTGTATCTCTGTAACTATAGCTGAGTCTCAGCCAATCATAGCAGCTGAGCTTCAACCACTCATAGGCTGCTAACTATGTTCAGACCATGTTCAAACAAGGCAAACACTGAGCTGTAGGCAACCCAGTTGTTTCGGTACTTCACCTTCCTTTCCTGTGTGCCACTTTCCTTCTTCTGTCCATAAATCCTCTCCAGTCATGTAGCAGTCCAAGTTATTGAATCTATTCTGATTCTGAGGGCTGCGCAATTGGTAAATTGGTTCTTTTTTTCCCTCAATTAAACTCTGTTAAATTTAATTTGTCTACAGTTTTTCTTTTAATAATACTAAACAATACTTGTCTCAGGAAGGGAAGCAATCTTTCAATCACCGAGTTAATCTTTCAAAGAGATCGCAGAATATAAATTTTGCATAATTACTTACAAATTGTAGCTTTGACTACAAGTCGAGGGTCTTTGCTCATGAGGTTTTTCCAAAGCATAATTATAGATGATTGATTACTAGCTGACCATCTGTGTCCAATAATGGGAAGGTTTGGTCCAGACTAAGGAAAATGTCCCCAGAAATACAAATTTTAGGAATTGTTGTAATTAATTTATAGTCATCCTAATGGTAACAAAAATACATGAACAAGAATATCTCAGAGGATAGTCATATTGCTATAGATACCTATAGAGGTAGACATAAAAAGAAAACAGCTATTGCTTCTCCTGAAACACATGACATGACAAATGTTAAGGAAAAGACTAGCTTGCATAGAAAGATTCAAGAGTTGCTGAAATCCCCAGATATATAGTATTCATTCTTCTCTCAGTTCTGAATTTGTATGATAATCAGAATGAGAAAAAGCTCATTCCCAAGTTGTTTTAGAAAGGGGAACTATTAAATGAGAAAACCTGATAGTGGGAAATAAGTGTCCCTTAAACTAACATACACCCAAATTAGTTGCGGAAGTAAGGCAAAGGGATATTTATGAATGCTTTGGCAAAAAGAAACCATTTTGCTCAACCCCTTCTGTTTCGGGGGAAGTGGCTGGAAATAGCTAAATCTTTGCAAATGAATAATTTATGAAAGCTCCAGTACCCTTTGAATAACATAATTTAAACTGAAGCCATTACAGCATAAAAGGAAAAAGGAGAACTCGCTTCAAATTCTTCTAATTTCAACATGAATTAACACATAGTTTTGATTTAAGATAATCTAATAATCATTTTTGTTTCATTGTACCACTCTCAGATAATTCCCTGCTTATGTAGTCAAAGTACTACCTAAAAATTAGAGTTCAAAGTCGTTTAGACTGAACAAATTCATCTCACTGAAGACCTGGTTTAAGTCCATTTTAAAAATAAATTGTATCATAGATTGGTACATTTTAAAAATAAATACTGATTATACATCAAAAGAGAAGACTTATGTACAAACAAGAATGGAAGCTGACCAACCATGTAAAAAACCAAGTCGATTATCATTTTTACTTATTGTGTGAAAAAAGGACTTATTTTATATCCCCGGCATTCTTTTTTAAAGCTTATCTTCTAGTCAACATTTTGAAGTTACATAAATACAACATTATCATTAATTCCATATTTTCCTCAACAAGGCTATGTCTAAGAAATGAATAGAACAAATCTAGACTAAAGTAGCCTTTCCATCCTCTAATAAATAAAGAAAATCATGCCAAACATAATACAGCAATCAGTTAGCTGGTTAGTACTTTGACAGTTCTCTTCCTAAATGCATTTAAAGATCTCATTCTTAACACCTCACCCACTTCACATGAGTTTAAGCAGTTTTTTAATCAATGCTATCTCTATCCCTTGAGCATACTTATATTACTATACTTAAAATGCTATACAAAATTCAATTTGTTTACATGTATTTTTACCTTACTAGATTACATTCCTTAAGGTGCAGATTGTTGTATTCATCTTTTTATCCCCAGTACCTTGAAAATGGAACACTTTAAATCATTTACAAATTGAAGGGCTAGTCCTATATTTTTAGGAAAATAGAGAAGGTAGTAAAAGAAATGAACACTGGAATAAAGTTCCTAGAGGAGGTAGAGGAAGCCAGTATATATGTGAATAATAAAATCATTTCTAGACCATTTCCTAATTGCAGATTGGTGGGATGTTGGATCTTTTGTTGTGTGCTGCTTTTATTTTTTTTATATGCTCCTCTCACAAGGTTGTGAGTGCTGGGTTTCCTAAAACTAAAAACACATTCATCCTCCAAACTTCTATACTCAGTTTCTAAACTCTTCATTCTCTCCATCATACTGGGAATGCAGCCAGGCTCTGCCCCAGCTCCATTCCATTTAATTGGGCCACACTCCATGCATACAGTTACATGTCAATGTTAATTAGCAATAAACAATCCATAACTTAAAACCAAGTTATTTTAGCAGGGGTTTCCTCAAAGATCCTAAATAACTACAAACTGGCTCTTTTGACCCTCCACAAGACTGTCTTCTCTTCTCTATTCTAATTTTTTAGCAGCACGCCAACCAGACAGAATAGGAAATACATGCTGGAAAGGAAGAAGAAACCTATTTTAAAGCTAAGCTTCTAGTCCAGGCCTTTACTACAAAATTCTATTTAGACCTCACACCAACCTGGCACTATCCCTTTTTGCATCTGTAGGTAAAACGACAAAGGTGAGGCCCTTACAATGGAGGAGAAGAAAAGGTTGAGACAGACCTCCATTCCACTAGAATTCAGACATAGAAGCTCTTAAATGAAAGAATCTGGAAATAAAAACCTTGGCCTATTATACACCCTAAGAATGTAATCTCACCAGCCCACACTGCCTCTCTAAAGGCTTGATTTAGTCTGCTTTCTACTTCCACACCTTCTAATTGTGGAATTTCCTTTCATTTTAACTCTCCTCCGGGCCAAACTCTGATTAAACTAACACATATGGTTTCTAGGATTTTGAAACTGAGCTCCCCCAGCAAGAATCTACTTACAGAGTAAACCAGTCAGCCCTCTTCAGTTTTCCCTGCTCAATAGGGCAGTGCTCCGGTACGCAATTAATTGACCCAGACTCCCTTGCATTTTCTCTTCTATGTGAAGACAAGACAAAAATTCTCCTCTGGCAACTGCAGGCCGGATACCAATTTACCATTAGCTCAGCACATTCCAAGTTAATGTACTTAGCTTTTTAGAGTCCAACGCAATGTTAACATATTATTTACATCTCAAAGATAACCTTACTTTCTAAAACTTAATTGAAACTCTCACTTTTTAAAAGAGAAAGCATTGATTGCTCCTTAAGTAAGATTTATGGAACATAGCCTTTTCAAGTTGACACTCTAATGTCTCAGAGAAATGGCAGCTGGCAGGAAGACGCAGTAATAGGAAGACTGGCACGTCCATCCTAATAACAAAACCACTCACACTGGCGCTGGATTGCTTTTCTAGTCACTTGAACATACAGGCTTTTCCCCACCTCTGTCTTTGCTCCATAAGCTTAGAGCCCAAAAAACTATGTGTCTTTTGCTTCCTTCCTTATCTCTATGTCAATTGATAGTTTTAGCAAGTCTAAAACATTTTCATATTCAACAAAAACAGCAAGGATATTTTAGCTATCTTTTGAACTTTTGTGAATACATATCTCTACATATTCATTGATATGTCTATACTTATAATATTTTATTGAGCACCTACTAGTATATGCCAGGCACTGTTCTAGGAAGAGGACAGGGAATCAGACAGACAAAGTCCTTGCTTTCAGCTCTCATGGAGCTTCTGTTCTAGAAAAGAAGTTTATGTGGTTATTTTATATAGTTTAAGTTCTACAAAGAAAATAAATTAGGGAACGTAATGAAGCATGACTGAGGACCCCTTTGGAGACTGGAGCTGATTTCTGAATGACAAGATGACCTGGCAATGACAAGATAGGGAGCAGAGCATTCTAAACAAAGGATATAGTAAGTTCCACAGGCCCTGGATTTAGATGTGACTTTGGCCTTGTTGATGAATGGGAAGAAGGTCATTGTGCCTGGAGTTTAGTAAGAAAGGTAGAATGAGATGAAGTAGAAGAGAAGGCAGAAACAAGAATATGGAACTCTTTAAGGCCATAGTAAAGAGTTTGTATTTTATTCTAATTCTAGAGGGAAGGCAGTCTACAGTGGTTTATAATTTTTAAGTAACACTTTAACTGTTGTGTGGAGAATAGATGGTAGAATGGCAAGACTAGAAACAGAGAGACCACTTAGAGGTCACTGCAGAGGTCCACGAGAGAGACAGTAGTAGCTTGTCCAAGTGGAAAATGAAAAGATGAAAAAAAAAGTAGATAGGTTAAACAACTTTTTTGGAGGTAGAGCTGTCTAAACTTGTAGGATTATATACAGGTAGAGTAACTCTTTACTTACATTTTTACTTGAGATGTCTATGACATATATTTGACTAAGAATGGACTTGGTTTGAAAAATAAGAAGGAATATTATGGACATGTGAGATTCCTGCTAGACATTCAAGTGGAAAGGTCAAGTAGGCAGTTGGACATACAGGTGTGGATCTCCAAATGGTGGTGAGAAATTTCTGCAAAGTCAAGACAGGGCACAATTTCATTGCAGAAAAATATCTGCCTAAGATGACTCATTTATCCATTTGTTTAGCCAACATCTAACAACCACTGTGTACCTGACACTGCTCTAACTGATGGAATATAGATTTATAAGATGCGTATTTTTCCTCACAAAAGTTACCATCCAAAGGGAGGACACAAATAATAAACAAGCAAACAAAAAAACACATATATGCCAGATGGTTACGAACATCATGATAAAAACAAATCATGGTGGAAACGCACATGCACTTGATAATGACTTATAAGCATGTTCCTTTCATGTGAATGTACCTTAATTTTGGCAGACATAGTTACAGGGAGTGGAAATAGGACAATGTTTTGGTGATAAAAGAATTGGCAATCTGTTCAGCTCTATCTGGTGCAGACTTTCAGGTGAAACACAGATACTCAAAATTCAGAAAGAACTCATAAATGCATTTACAAGTAGAAGAGGTAAAAAGGAAAAACAGACATTCTGTAACAGTCTAAATTCAGCCTAACATGATTATCAGAGCTCTTTTTCAAGTAAGACTTTATGGCACACCCTCCCTCCCCATCTCTGCAGTTCTTTTTATGTCTTCAGACAAAAAAACTAAAACAATAAAACATTTTTATCTGCTTTTATAACCTGATTCTGTGTGAAAATATCCAGAGGGAATTTCCATTCTTTTTTGCCTTAAAATTCACCGGTATTACTTCTCTCTAGTTTACTTCCCTCTCCCCTTGATGTTCAATTTCCTTCTCTGTGACTGGTAGTATCAAGTTATCTCCATCCCTGAGAGAGGGACAAAGGTCAGTGCTAAAATAGTTGAGTCTGTGAGTGAGAGAAGTCATAAAAGGTCTCAAATCAACCTTGGCAGCTGTTTTTCCAAAGTCAAAGAAGAAAGTAAGAGGAAAACCAATAATCTGGAAGTTGATACAAATCTGATCCTAACATTTCATCTACCTCAGGAAGAACTGTATAGTTGAATACTGGAACACTGGGACTCTGAAATCACATTTTTACTATAAGCTTAAAATAGAAAAGTAATATTCTGAAAGATATAACAAAAAAGCTGTGAGATTCCTATTTGATTTATATGATAATGCTTTTATAAAAAATAGAAAATTTCAATATCAAAAAGGACTAATAAATGATGATCCCCTTCCAAAGTTAAGTTGCAAACAACCATTACCTTAGTGACATATACTTGATAAAATTAATTCAAAAACTAAACTTCTCTGACCTTACTAATCTTCTACAAATCTCCCTCTTGATAAAGCACTGGTCAAAAAAAAAAAAAAAAAATTACTGGTCTAACTATAGTACCAATTAGAGCTTAACTCTCAAACCAAAGTCATTGAAATTTACCTTCCTGGTCAAAAATTTAATTAGAATATATTGAAACAGTTCCTATTCCAATTCCCAGTACTAAAGCTTCTCCTATAAAACTGTAATGTGACAGACACATCTCCTTTTTGGCACAGGGGTTGTTTTGTTTTGTTTTGTTTTGTTTTGTTTTGTTTTTTGAGACAGAGTCTCGCTCTGTCACCCAGGCTGGAGTGCAGTGGTGCAATCTCGGCTCACTGCAAGCTCCATCTCCCAGGTTCATGCCATTCTCCTGCCTCAGCCTCCCGAGTAGCTGGGATTACATGTGCCCGCCACCACACCTGGCTAATTTTTTTTTTTTTTTTTGTATTTTTACTAGAAAGGGGTTTCCCTGTGTTAGCCAGGATGGTCTTGATCTCCTGACCTCGTGATCTGCCCACCTTGGCCTCCCAAAGTGCTGGTTATACAGACGTGAGCCACCACGCCCAGCCGGCACAGGTTTTCCATAGCCAAATTAGTGACATGGATTTTAAAAACTGAAATTATATTTCAATCATTGTAATAGAAACTTGCAACTTGATTGGAAATGGAGTGATAATAAAGGAGTATATAAAGGAATTAAATAAAACTCTAATGTCCCACTTAAATAAAAATAAAATAAAATTGTAAAGTAAAATCTACACTTAAGGGTATGTATTGGTATATTCATTTTAAAGTTTATATTTACTTAAAAAGTCAAGAAGATATATTTTCCACAAGATCTTTTGCAAATTTTCTCCATTTTCCCACTATCCCCAGACACAACCAGAACTAAGAAATTTTCTGTTGACTAAATATTTGTCTGGTGGCAAACTTCTCTGCGTTCACCATTTTTCAGTTGTAACTACTGAGATAATAATTTTTTATATTTACTTCTGGCTCGGTATACCAGTATTAAAATAACACTGAAGCACTGCTCTTAGAAGACATGTATTAATCAAATGTTGCTGTAGGAATATGGAATCGAATGCATGCTTAATTGACAACAAAGTAAAGAGAAGTTGACAGTAGTTTTGAAGGACTATTAATCTGTCCCTTTCTGATATTAACGTACTTAAAAACCAAAATGTTCAATAATCAACTGACACTAATAAGTGAGATTAGAAAAGCATCATGTTTCTGCATTTACTTTCCTTTCATTGAAAAGGCATGAAATTCTGTAAAGTTAAGATGAGCTTTTAAATCTACCTATGGTGACTTCAACAGAATTATCTATCTATTAATATCATTTCTGGATTGTTTACCTTAGTTAATTCTATTTCAAATTATATGACTTCAAAATGAAACTTCATTTTTCCTGGAAAAAAAAAAACTCATAAAACCAATGACAATTAGAAAAATAATCTTTTAAAATCCTATCATTTGTAGCAAGGATTACAAACAATAAACAATATAGCTTATCAGGTATCTAAGGGAAGAGGATTCCAGGCAATGGGAGGAGCCAGCCCAAAGTCCCTTGGAGTGAGCCTACCTTAGTACAGATGAACCCAGCAGAGACTTTGGAGTAAAGACTGGAGAGTTCCGACCAACTTTTAGATCATTCTGCCTACTCAGTAGAGGAGCAAAATTACTCTTGGAAATCATCATAATTTAGATGAATACTTGCTCTATATTTTCTACTGAGGCCATACCAAAATCTAAATAATCTTAGATAATCATTATTAAATAATTCTCATTATCTTCAACATACTAGGTTGGTGCAAAAGTAACTGTGATTTTGCCATTATTTTGCACCAACTTAATAGTAACATAAGCAGAATAGTCTGTATTTAATAGTGTAATCTTACTTACATGTCATTTGCAATTCATAATTGTCTAAAAGTTATAGTGCTATCACTGCTTTCACCAACGGTAGGGTCAATGTTGATTAAAGAGGAAAGTTGGTGCGTTTACATTTTATTAACTCAACAAATACGTATCAAATATGCCACTATGTGTCATACAGCGTGGGAAGCATGAGAGATACATACGTGACAAAAAAGATGCTGTGGCCGGGCGCGGTGGCTCTCGCCTGTAATCCCAGCACTTTGGGAGGCCGAGGCGGGTGGATCACAAGGTCAGGAGATCGAGACCATCCTGGCTAATACAGTGAAACCTCGTCTCTACTAAAAGTACAAAAAATCAGCCGGGCGTGGTGGCGGGCGCTTGTAGTCCCAGCTACTCGAGGCGGGGCTGAGGCAGGAGAATGGCGGGAACCCGGGAGGCGGAGCTTGCAGTTAGCCGAGATCGCGCCACTGAACTCCAGCCTGGGTGACAGAGCGAGACTCTGTCTCAAAAAAAAAAAAAAAAAAAAAAAAAAGATTGTCCCTTCTTTCACAAAACATATAATCTCATGATAGGAATTACAGTAAAGCACCTTGTAGAAAAAAGATGTTTTGCTCATTTTTTTATAAAAGAGGTTAATGTTTGAATCTTCTGATTAAGAAACAAATTGTCAGAGGCTTTTCAGAGACTTAGCAATATCATGCCAATATTCACACAATCATTTCTTCTTCAGCTGTATAGATAAGAAGAGAAAGGTCTCAGGTAGCCAGCTTGAGTTACATAAGAAAATCTCATTATTTTTCATTACACCCAATTTTATTCTCTTCTCCAAAATTATAATACCTAGCATCATCAGCCATGTTTTTTTACCAAAGTTCACACCAAATAATTTTTGACTGGGTGCAAAATCAAACCCAATCATAAATAATGAAAAATTACCATTATCAACAACATGCAAAAAATTTTGCTTAAAGCTCTGAAGGCAATTTCTATAAAGAAGTTTCTAAAACATTTTAAGTAAAGGTAGAAATACCAGAGTTCTTTTTTTACAGTGAATATAATACTTTTAATACAAAAATCCATATTTACAAAAAAAAAAAATACCTCTCATCAGAAGCACCTTCTATGTATGTACTTCTATGTAGCTTATTGACAGTTTATAAGGGGACACCTGCCAGGCAAGGACTTAAACACGAATAGATACTATTCATCGATTTTCAGTGTAATGATTTCTTTAGCTATTCTTCCCTGAATTCAAACAAGGGCGTGTATGCGCACACGCGCAACACACACACACACACACACACACACACACACACACACAAATGGGAGTCACCAGCAGCTTCTGCAGAAACAGGAGAGTCCAGCAAGTGCCAACAGTTTCAGGAGCAGTTTAGGAGGAACACCTTACTTCGACTGCTTTGATGGATATTTTGTACGATCTGTCTAGAGCTTTGTGCCAGCATAGGAGTACAATCACATTAACTTACCAAGTACTGTCAACTGGGCCACACTAGTGGCAGCAGAAACAGGAAATTGTGCTGATGGGATATATTTCTTGATGAAAATGGCCAAAAGTAGAACCTTCTATTATTTCATGAATGCTTGCTCTACTGTATAATTAGGAACTACAGTAACCCCAAAATGAATAAAGTCCTACCCCTATAGGAGAAGAAGAAACAGTTTCTTTTGAATGAATGAATTTTAGAGATCTTCAAAAATCGGTGTGGCTAGTCATCTATAAACCAAAAAGTCTCCATCATTACGTGCCGGAGATGTCAATATCAGGGATGCCAATCTACTCAAAAGGAAGACTCTTCATACGTTGAGACAGAGAGAATTATCCCAAGATTGAAAGGAAATAGAATTACTGATTTAAAAGGAAAGTTTTACAAGAGTCAAGATCCCTATCAGATGGGATATTAGAGAACTTCTTGGGAGTCAGCAGCAAAGTGATTGGTCTTACAGGGGACCTGACAAGGGCAGAGACTGAGGTGTCTGCTAATTCTTACAAGAATACAGGTTAGAAGGAGCTCAGCAATGAACCAGATGGATTGTGTCAGCCCTTGGAGGCAACAGTGGGTTATTTGAGGATCAAAGTTTATTCAGAGTGTAGATTTCATGTTAAGTGTTCTTACCACAATAAAAAAAAAAAAAAACGTGCTGAAAAAATGTTAAAGACTGTGCTCTTTAAGTTTTATATAAACTTAGAGAGAGAGAGAGAGAGAGAAAAGTGCCCTTAATATGTAATCAAATTACTTGTGGATATTTCTCTGTCTCAGGTATGCTTAACGAGAAAACACAAAGGAATTCCATCCAAATAGGGTCTAGAGTTTCCTAAGGAGAAAGAAACATCCCTGGGGCCTGAGCTAGTTCATCAGTACAGAGACAAAATTACAGAAATTGAGGGGAAAAGTACAATTCTGGGAGGAAGCAATGGAGACTATTGAATTCACATTCTCTGCCCCTCTGGTGACTGTGTTCCAAGATCTCCCTCACTCAAAAATTGGATGGCTTTTTATTTTGTTTTTACCAAGGAAAATGGTTCCCTTGCAATAACTCTGTTTTATAATTGTTTTATTATCACTGTTTTCTTTTCTACAAGCATGACACTGTGCAACACAACAATTTCTTTGCCAACTTCAGTAACTCTGCATTCCTAAGGTCACCACTGAGGCATATGCTCAAGCTAATTTCTAGGCCTTTGTAATTTAAACTCTTCTGGCTGGATAATTTGGACTAATGCCCAATAATCCACCCATTAAAACCAACACTGTTTATTATGCTGTTCAAAGTAACAAAATGTTCCCAGATTCAATCATAACACAAAACAGTACAATTTCTGAAATCAACTTTAATCCAATTATTTATTCATACTGAGTTTTATGTTGGAAAGTTTTGCAAATGATTATACAACCAGCCTCTAGATTAAGGATTGCTCACTAAAATGCCAGCAAGAAAACCTAAGTCTGTGATATAACACATGAAGGCCAGTAAAGAGGTGAGAATGTTGTTACAAACTGGTTAAGTACATTCAAACTCAAAAAACAATTTTAATTGATTGTGCTGGACAAATAAAACATGTCTGCAAGCTAAAGCCTCCAAATTAGCAGTTGTACCCTCAAGCATAGCTGCATAACACAGGTTGCTTTATACTAATCTTTAAATCATTAGTAATAAGAAAGAACAAAATGGCCGGGCATGGTGGCTCATGCCTGTAATCCCAGCACTTTGGGAGGCCAAGGCAGGTGGATCATGAGGTCAGGAGTTCGAGTGCAGCCTGGCCAAATTGGTGAAACTCTGCCTCTACTAAAAAATACAAAAATTAGCTGGGCGCAGTGGCAGGAGCTTGTAATCCCAGCTACTCAGGAAGCTGAAGTCTGGGAATCACTTGAACCCAGGAGGCCGAATTTGCAGTGAGCTGAGATCATGCCACTGTACTCTAGCCTGGGTGACAGAGCAAGACTCCATCTCAAAAAAAAAAAAAACTACCCTACCATAAAGTTATACGCAACTGCCCAAAGCCCCATACTGCACTGAAGCACTAGACAAAATATTAATTACCAAAGGACTTTAGTGCATATGTTACTAGACTGATTTACATTTACATTAGCTTTATCACCATTTTATCTTCTAAGACCTTAGTTCCATGATTTTCCTTCTGATGTTCCTATGAGTGAAAGGCCTTTCTCCCCTCTTCATTCCAGTGCTTCTTTATATCAACTCTACTACCTGATTTTTGTAAAAATCTTTGACCTTGTTTTTTAAGTCCCAATTAATAAGGCACTTCCCCCAGGTACATTTCCTAGCAAAGTAAACATTCCTTCTTTGGGTTTTTATTGCACTTTGCTATATCTCAGTACTGACACATTTCAAGGTACATTACAGCTTTTTTTGAGGCCTTGGTGGGGAAAAATATGTCTTATTCATCTGTATGTGTTGAAGACCTTGTACCATGCTTGGCATGTAGTATTTACATAAAAAGTTAATGTGCATGAAGCAATAAATAAGTGAGAGAATAAGTGGGTTTATTAGATAGTGTAAAATTGAAGAATGCAAAATAATTACACTAAATCCTTTTCTGCTTGTGGATGATTAGCTAGGTCCAGAGTTCCTTTAACTTTTCTTTTCAGGCCAGACGCGGTGGCTCATACGTGTAATCCCAGCACTTTGGGAGGATGAGGGGGGCGGATCACCTGAGGTCAGGGGTTCAAGACCAACATGGTGAAACCCCGTCTCCTAAAAATCCAAAAATTAGCCGGGCGTGGTGGTGCATGCCTGTAACCCCAGTTACTCAGGAAGCTGAAGCAGAAGAGTTGCTTGAACTCAGAAAGCAGAGGTTGCAGTGAGTTGAGATCACACCACTGCACTCCAGCCTGGGCAACAGAGCAAGACTGTCTCAAAAAAACGCTTTTCTTTTCGATATGTTTACCACATTTATTTCAAAAAGAAAAGCAGACTACTTATAATATTAGCCTTGTACGTCATCTTACTACAATTCTCTGTATAAGCTGGTTCAAGTCATCTCACTTGGCAAAATAGAGCTTACCTGATCATAGATTAAAATATAAACTGTGTGACATAAAGTGGCATACAGCCACTGTCACCACTCTTCTGGAATGCATTAGTGCATTAATATCTTTCCAGAGTCCTGTCCTGAGTAATGGTTTAACAGAATTTAGAGCAGATGAGATCAGGATCTAATCTCCCCCCTTCCCTGTTGACCTGCTTCTGAAATTCCAACTGCCTGAGGCAGTCAACTAGGGCTTTCCTCTGCCTTTCCAATAAAGATTATATATTTTCCAATGTAAATATTTAATTAATGTTGAACTAACTGAACCCAAAATATCGATGATTTATGACAAAATTTAGTAAAGGAAAATAACCATTTAAAGGCCTCCCCAGGGAGGATGGAAGGGTGGCAAGGGTTGAAAACCTACCTGCTGGGCACTGGGTTCACTATTTGGGTGATGGGTTCACTAGAATCCCAAATCTTAGCATTACACAGTATACCCATGTCACAAACCAGCATCTGTCCCCCTTGAATGTATACTAAAATAAAAATAAAAATGTTAAACTAAACACCTTATATTTTCACCAAAAATGAAAAATTAATACCTCCCCAAAAATGGAGCTTTTGCAAACTGAGTTTCTAATTTCCACTCCAATATTTTCCTTTTAATTATTTCATTTATGTATTCATTTCTCAATATATTTATGTGTTAAGTGCATAGAGCCAGATATAAGACAGGGAAATGCCTTCATGCCCCCATGCAGTCAAAAGGAGTTTAGAAACAACTAATTGATTATTACAATTTACTGTGAAGAATACTATAACCAGGAAAAGTGCTGAGCAAATGTTGGAAATGCCAGAGAGGAAAATACTTCAGACTTAAAAGGCTGAGATACGCAGGAAAACAAGTGTAGTTGTCCCTCTGCATCCATAGGGGATTGGTCTTAGGACCCCCAAGGACACCAAAATCCAAGGATGCCCAAGTCCCTTATATAAAACAGTGTAGTACTTGCATATAACCTACGCACATCGTCCTGTGTACTTTCAGTCTTCTCTAGATTACTTACAATACCTAATACAATGAAAGTGCTGTGTAAATGGTTTTGTTATATTATATTATTCTTATTTGTATTATTTGGTGTTGTATTGTTATTTTCTTTTCTCAAATATTTTCAAACCTCAGTTGGTTGCATCTGGATATGGATACAAAGGGCCGACTGTAGTACACATAAATCTCCTGAAAAAGGGGAAATAAGACAAGCCCAGAGAGGAAGAAAAAATATTTCTAAGCACATATTTGGTCATTTCCTAAATTTCGTACTTCATCATGTGTACAATACAAAGTACTCATTCTGAAACTCATAGTCAAGTTTTAGTAATGATGAAGTTATTTATGTTTGACCAAGCCTCAGAAAGCTAACAATTATACCTCTCAACAAAGTTTTAAAAAACAAAACCATTTGAAGGCATCAGAGAGCAACCATAAGTAGGTAGAAACTATAGAAGATTGGACTTTTGAAAGTATCAGGTTGGTGCAAAAGTATAATGGTGAAAACAACAATCGCAGAAGTAATTACTTATAATTGTGAAAACTGCAATTACTTTTGCAGAAACCTAAACCAAAATTATGTTCACTGAGTGAGGTCCACGTTTCTATGGTTTTTCCTCAGGGGTAATTCTCAGTCCACATTTAATGCAGGATAGACAGAACTCATGCAGAAAGGCAAGATATCATCGAATTGAGAAGTTAGTGGGTACAGGCTCCCAGAATGGCAGGAATTTGAGGAGGAAACCCCCCCCAAAATGAAGGGGAAAGCCCCAAGTCTATATATAAGTTATCTTAACATTCTTGGCTAACCACTGAACTGTGTATAATCAAGAACAACTCCAAGGAGCTCAGGAAAAAGAAATAGCTAGAAGTTTGAAAAAATTGAGCAAATAATTTACCTACTGTACACCATGGAGAGACAAAGTTTGGAGCTTGAATCCTGCCAAGTTAGAGGGGCTTAAGAAACATAAAGGCCTTTCCCAAGATGTATTATAACAAAGCATAAGACCAAGCATTCCTAAGACAAAGGTGACAATCCAGTAACTGAATTACTACTAGACTGAACAATCAACACATGAAAGATAACAGAGTCTAGTCTCTCTAATGCATTATACACAATGTTGTTTATGCAAATTTTTTTTCTTTTTTTTTGAGATGGAGTCTCGCTCTGTCGCCCAGGCTGGAGTGCAGTGGAGCGATGTCGGCTCACTGCAAGCTCCGCCTCCTGGGTTTATGCCATTCTCCTGCCTCAGCCTCCCGCGTAGCTGGGACTACAGGCGCCCACCCGCCACCTCTCCTGGCTAATTTTTTGTATATTTAGTAGAGAAGGGGTTTCACCGTGTTAGCCAGGATGGTCTCGATCTCCTGACCTCGTGATCCACCCGCCTCGGCCTCCTAAAGTGCTAGGATTACAGGCGTGAGCCACCGCTCCTGACAATGTGTACATAATTTTTTAAATTACTTCACATTTTAAATACTAAGTAAAGGTGACCCATAATCAAGAAAAAATAAAACAGTAAAAACAGTTCCTGAAATGACCTATATGTTGGAATTGAGAAACTAAGACTTTAAAGATGCTATGACAAATATGTTTAAGAACTTAAAGTAAAAATAAGTCATAATAATTTCAACACAGAAATGGAAACTATAAAAAATAACTAAATGGAAATTTTAGAACAGAAAATAATAATACCTGGAGTAAAAATTTCACTGGATGAATGCAAATGCAAATTGGAGAATAAAAAGTTAGTGAACTTGAAGGTGTATCAATAGAAATTCATTCTGAGGAAAAGAGAAAATAATTAAGAAAAAATGAGCAGAGCTTCAGTGGCAATATCATATAGTCTAACCACATGCAACTGGAGTTTCAAAAAATACAGGAAGGAGAAATGGATAAGAAAAACATATCTGAAATAATGGCTAACAATTTTCCACATTTGGTGAAAAAAAAATTAACTTACAGATCCCACAAACTCAGAAAACTACTGATACATTAAAAAATATGAATGAACCTGGAAAGCATAACGTTGGGCAAAAGAAGTTAGACATAAAAGAATACACACTACTTAAGTTTATATTTATAGGAAGCCCTAGAACAGACACTAATTTATGCTGAGAAAAAGCAAAAGAATGTTTGCCTATCGGGGATGGAGAGGACAGAAGTAGGAATGACAAAATGTTCTTTATCTTTACTGTAATGATACTTACACAGGAATATGTATTTATAAAACTTATTAAATTGTAAGTGCACTTAAGATCTGTGCACTTCACTGTATGAAAATTCTAACTCAATAAAAATAGAATATAAAAAAGAAGCTCATTTTTATCAAATTCTGTTCTGTGCCGTAAATGTACACCATCCTGAATGTTGAAACCAGAATCTGAGATAACAGGGAGAAAATGTTGTTTTTGCTGTAAGTTACCCCATAATGAAATGTTTATCCACTTTGGACCTAGTGTCATTCATTAGCATACACAACAGTTTCTACCAAGCAAGTTTCTCAAATAAAAAAAGAGTATCATTCCAAACGTCTCTGAAATTACTCACAGTACTTTTTGAATTCTTTACATTGTCTTTTAGTAATATATTTAAAAATCTGAACTTTGGGATGACAGCTGCTGTCTAACAGAACGTGGTGGCATCTGGAGTTAAAACAAAGCTGCTTCCCTTTGAAAGGACTGCATTCATGATGCTTTAGAATCAGTGCATATCCTCTCCCAACTGGGCTTGCCCTGGAAGTAACCCCTGTTGAATTGAGTGTCTCTCCATAATGCTGACCAACTGGGGAATGAATAAAATATCTTCTTAAAATAGGGAATTAAAGCCATATTCTAAAAATTACATACAGCTGGCATAGCACATGCAGCACTCCTAATAACTGCTTTCTCCAAATGGTCAAACATAGACCATTCATACTGAAGTTGCAGCAGAATGAAGCACAGTCAAGCTTAAACTTAAGAAGTTCATGGTACTTTTAAGCAGTGGCTGCACTTACAGCTTCTTATCATGGTCCATGGAACTTTTCATGTCAATTGTCTCTTCATTTACCACAATCGAGAACAGCCCTAATTTGAGGTTATGGAAGTGGGTTTCTATTTATTACTAGGACCTACTGAAGTCCAGATGGGACCCTGGACATTTCACAAAATTGATAGATAAAACTAAGAGTCAGTTGTACACCTATGAATACCCAAGTTAGGTACCCTAGGACTTCGCCTGCTCCATCTAGTCGTTATTGAATTACCTTGATTTTAATGTAAATGGTCTACCTTGGAGTTCTCTATTTGCAAGAGCAAGGGTGCTAAGCATAATGAAAGAGGAGACACATCCATGTACACTGACCTGTTAGTATCCCTGCCCTACTCTCAATATCTGAAGCTGAACTGAACCTACTGTATTTGGAGCCCTATTCTGCCTCTAAATGTTAGCCTTGAATCTTAGGCCAATTGTAGATTAAATGCAGACAAATGTGGAAGGGAAACAGCATATAATCAAAACCACAAGCATGCATTTTTCTGGATGTCTTTCCTGTTCTTCTCATTTCTAAATGAAGATCTAAAATATTCATCTAAAAGGGCAAGATGATATGAGAAATCCTAAAATTTCTATGTCTCTGTATTCTCTTATACATCTATTACAGTATTTCTTATATTATACTTTAATATATCAGCACATACTTACATAACAGAATGTCAGGTGAGATTATCTTATCCTGGAATTGAGGCTAATGCCCAAAGCAGAGAACAAAAAATACTAAGTACCTCACATTCTAAATGGAGCCCACTACCAGTAGACTAACATCCCTACAGGGATTATTGAGCAGCATCAGATCAGAACAGCCCCAGTAAAGAAACAAACACTCTCACTTCCAATAATGTAAAAGGAAGCTGGAGAGAAACAAGTCATCAGTCTTGTGGGGCATTCAGTGCCTGTCATGAAGGGCTACTATTTCCTCCTTTCTTTACTGGAGACAGAAGGGATATGCATTCTTCCACTCCAAGTTAAGAGGGAGGATAATAAATAGAAAAAAGTAAGGAAGAAACTTGAGGTTATGGGATCAAGAATGTAAATAATGGAGTTAGTCTTAATTAGAGGAAATGACAGTGAATACCAGAGAAAGCCACCCTCTTGAGGGGAATGGCAGTATCTATATTTCAATGGGTTTAAGAGTAATCAAGGTCTAATTTTTGATGCCTAGTTCACCAATGCAATTGAAAAATATTGAGTTTTGGTTGAGGGAAGAGCAAGATGGTGGAATAGAACTCTCTGGCAATCATCTCCCTACAGACATCAGTCAGAACAACTATGCATAAAAATACCTTCACAAGAGTTAAGAAAACCAGGTAAGATATCACATTAACTGGTTATGTCTTAATAATAAGAAAAGACACAAGTGAAGAGGGTAGAAAGGACACTTTTCCATTACCCATGTTACCCCTCCCTCAACCCCAGGGAGCATAGTGTGGAGAGAGATACCATCTGCTTGGGGGAAAATAGGGAATTAAGCATAGAACTTTGCACTGGACCCCCAACACTGAGCCTACCACACTAAAATCCAGCAGTGGGCAGATTCCCACAGCCCCTGACTTTAGGCCAGTACCCATGGACTGAACCTCCAGACTTGTCTCAACACCAGGTAGGAACCCATAGCCCATGCCAAGCAGACTCAATCTACAGTTAGCATCACCACTGGACAACTACAGCAGCCTTGGGCTCAGGAAAAGCCTTAGCAGAAGGCAGCCCTCAGAAGTCTCCTATAAGTTTCACATATACTAAAATGCTATGTTAGCCTTGGAGGACAGAATTCCAGACAGGTACTGTACTATCCATGTTGATACTGGGCTTAGGAAGCTTCCCAGTGCTGCAATGGCTGCAGTGCTTACAGGCAAGGCTTTGGGACCAGGACAGAGGATCTGTCTAGAATCTCTGAAAAGGCTTACTACTGAAGGGCATTCCCAGACAAAAATAGACCGCAAAGACTAAAACAAGCATTTACTTCTTCAATGTGCAGACAACAACATGAACACAAAGATCAAGAACAATCAGAGAAACAGACATTTTTTGTCCAAATTGACAGAAAAGGAGGCGCTAGTGACTGACCCTAAAGAGATGGAGCAGTATAAACTACCTGATGAAAAGTCAAAATGAATGTTTTAAATAAGCTCAGTAAATTTCAACAAAATACAGAGAAACAATTCAACAAAATGAGTAAAACAATAAGTAACAAGAACACAAAATTTAACAGAGAGACTGAAATAATTTTAAAAATCCAACAGAAATCCTGGTGCTGAAAAATACCACGAATAAAATGAAAAATGCAATAGACAGCATGAACAGCAAAATTGACCAGAAGAAAGAATCTGCAAACTCAAACACAGGTTGTTTGAAAATACATAGGCAGAGGAGAAAAAAGAACAAAAGAATAACAAGGAATTTAAAAAGCATATAGGATTTATGGGGCAACATTAAAATAGCAAATATCCAAGTCATTTGTTTTCAAGAGTGAGTTAAGAAAGGTAATTGGTAGAAAGTGTACTCAAAGAAATAATAGCAGAAAACTTTCCAAACCTAGGTAAAGATATAAATATTCATGTATAGGAAAGTCAAAAGCCTCCAACAATATTCCATCTAAATAAGACTACCCTTAGACATATTATATTCAAATTGTCAAGAGGACCCCAAAAGCAGCAAGAGAAAAGAATAAAATAACATATAAGGAAATTTCAATATGCTGAGCAGCAGACTTCTCAAGAGAGATCTTACAGGCCAGGAGAGAGTAGGATGATGTACTCAAAGTGATGAACAAAAAAAAAACCCTGCCAATCAAGAATTCTATGCCCAGAAAAGCTGTCCTTCAGGAAAGAAAGAGAGATAAAGACTTTCCCAGAGAAACTAAAGCTGAGGAAGTTCACCACCACCAGACTTGCCTTATAAGAAATACTAAAAAAGTTATTAACCTGAAAGAAAAGAGGATGTTAATGAGTGACACAAAATACTGAAAATATAAAACTCACTGAAAAAAGTAAGCCAAATTCAGAATACTCTAATACTATAATGGCACTGTGTACATTATCTATATTATTAGTATAGAGGTTAAAATACAAATGATTAAAAATAATAACTACAATAATTTGTTAAGAAATATGTAATAAAAAGATATAAATTTTCCCATCAAAAATTCAAAAGGGGGAGGGTGTACCAAAAGTATAGAGGGTATTTTTGCAATCAAATTAAGCTGTCATTAGCTTAAAAAAACCAGTTATAATTATGTGTTCTGTAAGCCTTATGCTAAACATAAAGAACCTATAACAGATATACAAAAAATGAAAAGCAAGGAATCAAAACAATAACTAAAGGAAGTCACTTAACCACAAAGAAAGAGAAGAAAAGAAGAAAGGATCTACCAAAAAAACTAGAAAAAAATTAATGGCACTAGTAAGTGCTTATCTATCAATAATTATCTTGAATGTGAATGAATTAAAAATTATTCAATAAAAAATAGAAAGGATGAATAAAAAAAACAAGACACAACTATATGTGACCTACTTCACTTATAAGGACACACATAGAGTGAAAGTGAAGAAATGGAAAAAGATACTCCATTCAAATGAAAACCAAAAGTGAGCAGGAATAGCTATAGTTAATCAGATAAAATAGACTTTACATCAAAAACAGAAAAAAGAGACAAAGAAGGTTATTGTATAATAATAAAGGGCCAGTTCAGCAAGCAAACATTACGATTGTAAATATACATGCACCAAACATCAGAGTACCTAAATATAAAAACAAATATTAAAATATGAAAGGATAGACACTAACATAGTAATAGCAGGATACTTTAACACCCCACTTTCAGAAATTAACAGATCATACAGACAGAAAATCAATAAAGAAACATAGGACTTTAACTCCAGTTTATACCAAATAAAACTAACAGATAAATAACAGAACATTTTTATCCAACAACTGTAGAATACACATTCTCTCAACTGCATATGGAGCATTCTCCAGTATATACCATGTTAGACCACAAAATAAGTCTTTAAAAATTTAAGAAGATTGGAATCACATAAATTATCTTTTCTAAACACAATGGTATAAAACTTGAAATCAATAACAAAAGGAGCTTCAGAAAAATTATTAATACGTGGAAATTTAAAAATACACTACTGGGCCAGGTGTGGTGGCTCATGTCTGTAATCTCAGCACTTTGGGAGGAGGAGATGGGCAGATTGGCTGAGCTCAGGAGTTCGAAACCACCCAGGGAAACATGGTAAAACTTCATCTCTACTAAAGTACAAAAAATTAGCCAGGCATGGTGGTACACGCCTATAGTCCCAGCTACTTGGGAGGCTGAGGCATGAGAATCACTTGAGCCCTGGAGGCAGAGGTTGCAGTGAGCCAAGATTATGTCACTGCACTTCAGCTTGGGCTACAGAGTGAGACTCCATCTCAAAAACAAAAATAAAAAATAAATAAATAAAAATAAAAATATGCTACTGAACAACCAATGGGTCAATGAAGAGACAATTAAAAGGGAAATTTTAAAATCGCTTGAGACAAATGAAAATAGAAACACAACATACCAAAACCTATGGAGTACAGTAAGGCAGTTCTAAAGAAGTTTATAGTAATAAACACCTACATCAAAAAAGATCTCGACCAATCTAACATTGGATCTTAAGGAACTAGAAAAATCAGAATAAACTAAACCAAAATTAATAGAAGAAAGGACATAATCAACAATAGAGCAGAAATAAATAACATAGAGACTAGAAAAGCAGTAGAAAAGATCAAGAAAACGAAGTACTGGTTTTTGAAAAGATAAACAAAATCAACAAACCTTTAGTTAAGCTAAGAAAAGGAGAGAAGCATACAAATAAAATCAGATCGATATAGGAGACATTATAACTGATACCACAGAAATGCAAAGAACTATAAGGGATGATTATGAACAATTATACACCAACAAATTGAATAACCTGAAAGAAATAGATACATTCCTGTACACATACAACCTACCAAGACTGAATTATGAAGACACAGAAAATCTCAACAAACAAATAACCTGTAAGATTGAATCAGTAATAAAAATCTTTCTCTCTTTTTTTTTTTGAGAGAGAGTTCACTCTTGTCACCCAAGCAGGAGTGTGATCTTGGCTTACAGCAACCTCCACTTCCAGGGTTCAAGTGATTCTCCCAAGTAGCTGAGATTACAGGCAGGCACCTGCCACCACACCCAGCTAATTTTTGTATTTTTAGTAGAGACAGGGTTTTATCGTGTTGGCCAGGCTGGTCTCAAACTCCTGACCTCAAGTGATCTGCCTGCCTCGACCTCCCAAAGGGCTGTGATTACAGGTGTGAGCCACCATGTCTGGCCTAAAAATCTTTCATCAAAGGAAAGCCCAGGACTTGATGGCTTCATGGCTGAATTCTACCAACATTCAAAGAAGAATGAATACCAATTGTTTTCAAACTCTTCCAAGGAATTAAAGAGAAGGAAATACTTCCAATCTCATTTTACAAGGTGAACATTACCCTGATACTAAAACCATACAAGGCCACAAACACACACACGCACACAAAAGAAAACTAAGGCCAATATCCCTGATGAACAGTGAAACAAGAATCCTCAACAAAATACTAGCAAACCAAATTCAACAGCACATTAAAAAGATCATTCATTATGATCAACTGAGATTAATCTCAGGGATGCAAGGATGGTTCAGCATATGTAATTCAAAAAGGTGATACATGGCATTAATAGAATTGAGGAATGAAAATCATATGATTATTTCAATAGAAGCAGAATAAGAATTACACAAAATTCAACATCCCTTCATGATAAAAAACTCTGAACTCTTTAGATATAGAAGAAATGTACTTGAACACAATACAGGTCATATACCACAAACCCGTATACTGAATATACAGAATGGGGAAAGTTGAAAGCATTTTCTCTAATATTTGGAACAAGACAAAGCTGTCCAATTTTGCCACTTCTATTCAACATTGTACTGGAAGTCCCAGTTATAGTAATTAGACAAGAGAAAGAAATAATGGGCACCCAAATTGGAAAGGAAGAAGCTAAATTATCTTGTTTGTAGACAACATAATCTTATACATAAAAAACCCTAAAGCCTCCACCAAAAACCTATTAGAATAAACAAAATCAATAAAGTTGCAGGATACAAAATCAACACGAAAATCAGCGGTGTTTCTATACATTAACAATGAACTATCTAAAACTTTTTAAAATCCTATTTACAACAGCAAAAAAATACTTAGAAATGAATTTAATCATGGAGGTAGGAGATTACACTTAAAACTATAAAAGATTGATGAAACAAATTGAAGAAAACAGATAAATGGAAAAATATATCATGTTCATGATTTGAAGAATTGATATTATTAAAATGTACATACTACCCAAAGCAATCCACAGATTCTATGCAGTCCCTATCAAAATATCAATGACTTTCTTCACAGAAATAGGAAAAGAAAAAACCTAAAATCTGTATAAAACCACAAATGACCCCAAATAGCCAAAACAATCTTGAAATAAAAGAACACAGAGTCATCACACCACCTGACTTCAAACATATTACAAAGCTATAGTAACCAAACAGCATGGTACTGGCATAAAAACAGACACACAGACCAATGGTACAGAATATAGTGCCTAGAAATAAGTCCACAATCTTATAGCCAACTGATTTTTGACAAAAGTGCCAAGAAAACAAACAGAATGGGGAAGGGATTGGTTTTTAAATAAGTGGTCCTGGTAAAATTGAATATTCACATACAAGAGAATGAAATTAGATCCCTCTCTCTCACCATATACAAAAATCAACTCAAAATGGATTTAAGACTTAAGTGTAAGAACTGAAGCTACTACTAGAAGAAAACACAGGGGGAAAAGTTTCATGAAATTTGTCTTGGCAATTATTCTTTTTATATATGATCTCAAAAGCACAGTAAACAAAAACAAAAATAGACAAATAAAATCAAACTTGCTTGGTGCCAGGGCTCACACCTGTAATCATAGCACCTTGGGAGGCTAAGGCAGAAGGAATACTTGAGCTCAGGAGTTCAAGCCCAGCCTGGGCAACATAGTGAGATCTCATTGTTACAAAAAATAAACAAAATTAGCTGGGTGTAGTGGCATGCATCTGTGGTCCCAGTTACTCCAGTGGCTGAGGCAAGAAGATTGCCTAAGCCCAGCAGGTCTAGGCTGCAGTGAGCCATGGATCCATGCCACTGCACTCCAGCTTGGACAAGAGAGTGAGACCCTGTCTCAAAACAAACAAACAAAAAAGATCAAACTAAAAAAGATTCTGCACAGCAAAGGACTCAATTAACTGAATGAAGAGACAACCTACAGAATGGAAGAAAATATTGGCAAACTATCCATCTAATAAGGGGATAATATTCAAAATAAATAAGGAACTCAAACAATTCAATAGCAAGAAAACAAATAGCCCAATTTGAAAATGGGAAAAATACCTGAAGAAACATTTCTCAAAAGAAGACACACAAATACTCAACAGGCATATGAGAAAATGCTCAACATTATTAATCATCATGCAAATGCAAATTAAAACCACAATGAGATAGCACCACACTTCTGTTAGAATGTCTATTATCAAAAAGAAAAAGAATTTTAAAAAGTGTTGGTGAGGTTGTGGAGAAAAAAAGGAATTCTTGCAAATCAGTAGTGGGAATGTAAATTAGTATAACCATTATGGAAAACAGTATGGAGGGTTCTCAAAAAAACTAAAGATAAACCAGCACATGATCCAGCAATCCCACTACTGGGTATATATCCAAAGAAATGAAACTAGTATGTCAAAGATATATCTGCATTCCCACATTTATTGCAGCACTATTCACAGTAGCCATATGAAATCAACCTAAATGTCCATCAGTGGACGAATGAATAAAGAAAATGTGCTATATATGCCCACTGGAATACTATTCAGTCAATAAAAAGGAAGGAAATCCTGTCATTTACAACATGGATGAAACTATGGGACATTATGTTAAATGAAATAAGCTAGGCACAGAAAAACATATATCATATTATCGTACTCATATGTAGAATCTAAAAAGTTGATTTCATAGGAGTAGAGATTAGAATGGTGGTTAACAGAAGCTGGGGTTCTTGGGGAGCGGGGTAGGGAAATATTGGCCAAAGGATATATAATTACAGTTAGATCCTTAGATCAAAGAAATACATTCAATCTATTGGACAGCATGGTAACTAGTTAATGATGATATATTGTATTCTTTAAAAATCTGAGAGAGTGGATATTAAGTGTTCTCACCACAAAAATGATAACTATATGAGGCAATGCACTTGTCAATTAGCTAGATTTAACCATACCACAATGTATTTAATTAGTCCTGCATTGCTTAATGACAGGGACACGTTCTGAGTAATACATCATTAGGTGATTTTGTCATTGTATGGACATCATAGAGTGTACTTCCACAAATCTATGTGGTGTATACTATGACATACCTAGGCTATATGTATAGCCTATTATTCCTAGGTTACAAAGTTGTATAGCATATTACTATACTGAGTACTCTAGGCAGTTTTAACACATGGTAAATATTTGTGTATCCAAACATATCTAAACATAGAAAAGGTAATGCGCTTTGCTACAACATTATGACAGCTACAACATCACTAGGTGATAGAAATTTTTAGCTCCATTATAATCTTTTGGGACAACCATCATATAAGCAGTGCATTGTTCACCAAAACAACAGTATGTGCCACATGACTGTACTTCAAAACATTATGTTCTACAGAATACATGCATATAATTTTATATGTACATTTTTAAAAAATAGTCAATTTGAAAAATAAATAAATAAATAAACCTGATCCTCAGAAAAGTCTGCCTCACAGCTACAGGAGATAATAATCTCCTTTATTCCTGTTGTAAAGGCTCACTGGCATTCCTACCACTCCAAAACTGGGTAACTAAGTGTATTGAGCCTGCTTTTTTAATTTTTATGAAGTTTTAATGAAGTCATAAGATGCAATCCCAGAAAAGGAGAGTTAAGTAGATAGGGAATGGGAGACAGAGAAAGAGATTAAAAACAAGAAGGTACTACATTGAACTGTACACAGCTTCTTAACAAGTGCCACTGATTGCTCTACTTCAAGCAGCTTCTTTGGATAAGCACAATAGCTGCCTTTATCTTAGGACAGACCCTAGGGAAAGGGAAAAAATTATCTGATGGTTCCCTCCCATCCACTGTCTTCTTGGTGAATAAACCTTCAAGTGGTCCCAGCAAGTCACTTCTTTATGTCAATCTCCTCCTTGACATAAAGGAGGTCAGGTGAAACCCGTAACTTGCTTCTAACTAAAGACGAAAGGATGTCACTTGGATGTCACTCCCATCATAAAGTAGAATTATAAACGTAATCAAAAGGTGATTATGTTTTGCCGTGGAACCTATCCCTGTTGGACTGAACAAAGGATGATGAACATGGGAATAAAGACCCAGACACAAGAGTATATTTGAAAGAAGGGGTCAGGGCGCTCCTTGCTTCTAGTGAACAAGGGCCCTGAGCTTTTTCAGCCCAACATATTTATTAGGTAAAAGAGATAGCAAGAAGGGGGGATAATTGTCAGGTGATGGTTGGTCAGCAGTTTGATTTACAGCAGGCTTGCCAGACTGCATTCGTCAAACAATAGGCTCTAGGTGTCTCAGCAGATAACCTCAAGGAGCACAGTGCCAGGGAATGATTGCCTTCAGCAAACCTTCTAACGGTTGGAGCAGAAGTGAGTTTGCCCACATCCTGCATTCGTGATAAACAGTTTGCTATTTGATCATATAGCCTCCAGTGGAATGTTGAGTTGGTCACAATCCCTTTGCCAGCTCTCTACAATGTTTCGCTATACATGACTTTTCTAAGTAGACTACAGAAATATATTTTTGTGATGGCCTTAAAGAAGCAAATAACCATATTATAAACTATTTATGGAAAGAGCCATGTGGCAGGGAAATGAAGACAGTCTCAAAAACAGGAATAAATTATGAATAAAAAATGAACTTGGAAGCAGATTCTTCCCTAGCCAAGCCTCCAGATAGAAATGAAGTCCAGATGACACCTTGATTGTAATCTTGTAACCTTGTGAGAACCTGAGCTGAGGACCTAGCTAAACTGTGCTCAGACTCCTACCCATCGTAACTGTGAATAAATAAATCAGTAAATAAATGTGTCTGACTTTAAGCTACCACATTTGTGGAAATTTGTTACTCAGCAATAAAAAACTAATACAACATTAAAAATACAACATTTAAAAAAAGAAAAAGAAAAATTGAGTCTTGGGTCAGCAGTAAAGTAGTGAACTGTAAAACTTCCATACTGACCAAGAGACCATGAAATAGTTCCAGGTCAGTGGCATCCTCTGGCTTACAGCATGAGTAATGAGTAATTTCTCTCTGAAGGATAACATCTCTAGTCCCCAACTTAAACCCACTGGACTCCCATGTGTTTAGATCAAAATAGATACCAAAATTTTAAATCAAATTTAGCAAACCAAATTCGTCAGTCTTTACAAAAGATTATACACAACTAGACAGAAGATCAACAAAGAAATAGAAGACTCGAACAACACTGGAAAGCCAACAGACATTCACAGAATATTCCATCCAAAACAGCATAATACATATTCTTCTCAAGTGCACATAGAACATTCTCTAAGATAAACCATATATCAGGCAATAAAACAAGTCTCAATAAGTGTATAGGAATTAAAATCATATAAAGTATGTACTATGACCACAATGAAGGAAATTAGAAATCTGTAAGAGAGGGACATTTGGAGAATTTCCAATTAGGCAGAAGATAAACAATATACTTCTTTAAAAAAACAAACAAAACAGAACAAAAACAGCAATGGGCCAAAGAAGAAATGACAAAGGAAACTAGAAAATACTCTGAGATGAATAAAAATAAAAACACCACATAGCAAAATGTATGAGATGCAAGTAAAGCACTGTTTGGAGGAAATTTATAGCTGTAAATGCTGATATTAAAAAATACGAAAGATCTCAAATCAATAACCCTAAACTTCCACCCCAAGTTTAGGGTGCTTAGGAAAAATAAGAACTAAACCCAAAGCAAGTAAAATAAAGAAATCAACAATTATAGCAGAAATAAATAAAATACAGAATAAGAAAGCAGTTTTTAAAAACACAATGGGTGGGGCGCAGTGGCTCACACCTGTAATCTCAGCACTTTGGAGGGCCAAAGAGGGCAGATCACGAGATCAGGAGATCAAGACCATCCTGGCTAACACGGTGAAAACTCATCTATACTAAAAAAATACAAAAAAATTAGCCGGGCATGGTGGCGGGCACCTGTAGTCCCAGCTACTCAGGAGGCTGAGGCAGAAGAATGGCGTGAACCTGGGAGGCCGAGCTTGCAGTGAGCCGAGATTGCACCACTGCACTCTGCCCCGGTGGCAGAGTGAGATTCCATCTCAAAACAAACAAGCAAAAACAAAACAAAACACAATGAAACCACAAGTTGGCTGTTTGAAAAGATGTATAAAGTAGACAAATCTCCAGCTAGACTAACCAAGGAAAAATGGTGGGGGTGGGGGAGAATTCAAATTACTAACATGAAGAATGAAAAAGACACTACTACTGATCTTACAAAAATAAAAGAATTATATGAAAATACTATGAACAATTGTACACCCACAAATTAGATGGCCTAGATAAAATAGACAAATTCCTAGAAATAGACAAATTACCAAACATGACTGAAGAAGAAAAATAAAAATCTGAATAGACCTGATGCAAGTAAAATAATTTAGTGTCAAAACCTTCCCACAAAGAAAACTGCAGAATGAGATGCTTTCATTGGTGATTTCATAAAATATTTAAAGAAGAATTAACATCAGTCTTTCACAAACTCTTCCCCAAAAAGCAGATGATGAAGAAACAATTCCCAATTCATTCTATGAAGCCAGTATTCCTGATACAAACACCAGGCAAAAATATCAAAAGAAAAGAAAACTACAGACTAATGTCCCTTATGAATATAGAGGCAACACTTCTCAACAAGAAACTAAGCAACAAAAAGAATCAGCAGCAACATAGAATAGGTTTATATACCATGTCCAAATGGGATTTATTCTAGGAAAATCAATTATGTAATACACCATATTCATATAATAAAGGACAAAAACCACATGACCAATTCAATAGGCTCAGAAGAAGGAGCGACAAAATCCAATATCCTACATGATTTTAAAAAATACTCAAAAAACTAGGAATAGAAGGAGACTAGTTCAACCTGAAATAAATCATCTACAAAAACTCACAGCCAACATTATACTTACTGGCCAAAGACTAAAATTTTCCTGCTAAGATCAGGAACAAGACAAAGATGTCACATGTGTCTTATAATATTGAACTGGATGTTCTGATCAGGACAATTAGGTAAGAAAATAAAACAAAATGCATTAAGATTGGAAGGAAAAAGTAAAATTATCTTTATTTGCTGATCATATGATCTTATATGCACAAAGTCCTAAGGAACCCATACAACAATCAAATTGAAGGATATTTTTTCCAAAATTCTCAACATTATTAGCCATCAGAGAAATGTAAACCAAACCCACAAGATGATTCCACTTCACACCCAGTCAGATAATTGTAATTAAAAAAAAAAAAAAACAGACAATAACAAGTGTTGGTAATGATATGGAGAAACAACCCTCATACATTGCTGGTAGAAATGGAAAATGGAACAACTACTTTGGAAAACTGTTTGGCAATTCCTCAAATGATTAAACATAGAATAGTTATATGACTCAGCAATTTTATGCCTAGGTATACCCAAGAGAATTGAAAACCTAGGTCCACACAGAAGCTTGCACAGAATGTTTATAACTGCTTTATTCATAATAACAAAAAGTGAAAACACCCCAAATGTCCATCAATTGATGAATGAATAAATAAAATGTAGTATATTTACACAATGTAATATTACTCACTTATAAAAAGGAAAGAAGTATTGATTCATGCTACAACATAAATGAACCTTGAAAATATTATGCTAAGTAAAATAAGTTAAACACAAAAAGCCACATATTATATGATTCCATTCACATAAAATGTCCGGAACACACAAATTCATAAAGGCAGAAAGTATCAGTGACTGACTACGACTGGGGAGGGGAAAGAGAATGGAATGTGACTGCTAATGGGTATGGAGTTTGCTTTTGGGGGATGAAAATGTTTTGTAATTAGATAGTGGTGATAGTTACACAACTTTGTGAATATACTAAAAACCACTGCATTGCACCCTTTAAAGTGTGCATTTTATGGTATAAATGGTATCTCAATTTTTAAAAAAATTATAGTATGCCCATAAAACATAAAACCTAACCTCTGTCAATGCCCTTCGGCTAAAAGATAGGAGGACCACATCTGTAGTTGGAAAAGCTGAGCTTATTTCTCATTGTAGCAATGGAAAAAAGACCCCATTGGGAACCATGGGACATGTCAGTAAGACAATATTAGAAAGAAGTTACCAGTTTCAGGTCTATGGCAGGTGATTTTGGGAGAGTTGAAGGATGTCAGGCTCTCTCCTGGATTGAATGCTGTCAGTAAGCAGGGGTAATTCTATGACTGGATGACTGGGTATCTTTTTCTATTTTTTCTTTTTTGAGGCAGAATCTTGCTCCATTGCCCAGGCTGACTCACAGTGGCGTGATGTTGGCTCACTGCAGCCTCTACCTCCCAGGATTCAAACAATTCTCCTGCCTCAGCCTCTCAAGTAGCTGGGGCTACAGGCTAATTTCTGTATTTTTAGTAGAAGCAAAGTTTCACTATGTTGGCCAGGCTGGTCTCCAACTCCTGACCTCAAGCTATTTACCCACCTCAGCCTCCCACAGTGCTGGGATTACAGGCATCAGCCACTGTGCCCAGCCATGACTGGTTATCTTAATAAATTTTATCTAGTAGGAGGAAAGGTTATACTGAGGCTAAAGATGTAATTGGCATAAAAAAAAAAATAGAAAAAGAGAAAGCTGCAGGCACTCATTCATTTTAGCCAGGATAGAGGGCTGTCTCATGACTTTTGTGGTTTGGATGATATCCATGGTTCTTTGTGTTCAGACATAATTACAGAGTGGTCTTTTTCTAGCCTTCATTAATCATGGACTCTATAAAAATTTGATGTTCTGTGACCAGAACACAAAAGAAGACCAGGAGAACACCACAGTCCAGCTGCGAATGCCTGACCAGCTTAGAGTAACACCTAGGCCCAGCTAGTGACATAGTGCAATATATGACTATGTACAAAATGATAACACGAGGACATGTCATGTATATCTAAAGATTGGAAGCTAACAAATAGTTGAAGAAAGAAGACATTTAATAAAAGACATTATCAATCAACTTTTCAAATTAGCAAGCTAAGACTAGAAAGTAACGCCCTTATTCTGTACAAGGTACCTGTATAAATTTCCTTTGCTGTTGTAGCAAATTACACAAACCTCCTGGAATAAATAACACAAAAGTATTATCTTACTGTTAGAACTCTGATACGGGTTCTTACTGGGCTAGAATCAGGAGGTCAACAAGACTGTGTTCCTTCTGGATGCTCTGCAGAAGAATCTATTTCCTTGTCTTTGTCTTTTCCAGCTTCTAGAGGTCACCCACATTCTTTGCTCAAAGCCCATTCTTCCATCTTCAAAGCCAGCAATAAAGGTTGAGTCTTTCCCATGCTGCCTTCTCCCTTATTTTCTCTCTCCTGCCACCTTCCTCCGCTTATAAGAACTCTTGTGCTTATATAAAGCCTATGCAAATAATCCTGGATAATCCCCCCATCTCAAGGTCATCTGATTAGCACCTTTAATTCCCCTTTACGATGTAACATATCATGTGCACAGGTTCTGGGGATTATTAAATAGAATGTGGACATCTTTGTGGGGTTGGGCATTATTCTGCCTACCACAGCATCTAAAAAAGCCTACAGCATATATCCGAAGCTTCTGTTTTGAAACCAGGACTAACGAGAATGCCCACTGTCACTGCTTCAGTTCGAGACTAGGATAAAAGCTTTCTAGTTGTCAATACAATGCTCCTTGGACTATACCGCACTGTCATTACTAGTTTCTAAAATGTAAGCACTGGTCCTAATAAATACAATCTGCTCACAGTTTACACACAAACCTGCAAATACATGTCTCCAGTAAAAGCTAAATCAGAGCTAGCAAATGCATGGCACTGTGCCTCCTGCCCGACTCTTGGGCCCCTGGTGAATGTTGTTCATACAGTACTATGCTTTCTCCCACAGATCAGGAATAAAAATGCAGAATCCTTCTCAATATATTATTTGCAGCAACCACAACCGGTGGATAAGTGTTGGCACATGAAACAAAATCTATTTGCCAATCTTGATCTAGATAATTACAACCTGATATATAAAGAAATGAGAATGGTCAGCTCCTTTTGTTCTAAACCACACACAACAAAGTGGAAGCGGGAAGTTTTACAACCAGAAAATTTAATTTCCTAAAGATGCCACAGACCTTTAAATTAGTATTTAATAAACCTCTAAGGGCAGTGGAATAATTTTCCCTTGACTCACTTTATTCTTGATACAAAAAGAGCAACCCATAATTAGCAGCATGATCTGCTTAAACTAGCATCTTTTTCTTAGTGCCTAAGGATTAGACACTAAGGTAAAGGTATTGAAGCCCTAGTTTATTAAAGTAGTCAATTAATAGAAGATGCTAACAGCTCAAATACTTTTTTATTCATAAAGAAAACAAATTGAAAAATTCAGGCAAAGATAAACTAATTTATTTCTCAAATTAATTGTTAAATGAGATTAGAAAAGTAAACCTTTCTAAACCATCTGCAAATTCCAAAGGAAAATAATATCGCTGATGATATGATTCTATACTTAGAAAACCCTAAGAACTCCACCAAAAGACTACTAGAAATGAAAAATAAATGACTGTAAGAAGGTTTCAGGATACAAAAATCAATATCAAAAATCAGCTACCAAAATCAGTAGCATTTCTACACATCAATAATGTCCAGGCTGAGAGTCAAATCAAGAACACAGTCCCATTTATGACAACCACAAAGAAAATGAAATATCTGAGAATACAGTTAACCAAGAAAGTGAACGATCTCTACAAGGAGAAGAAAACACTGCTGAAAGAAATCAGAGACAACACAAACAAACAGAAAAACATTCTATACATGGATTGGAAGAACCAATATCATTAAGATGTCCATACTGCCCTAAGTAATCTACAATTTCAATGCTATTCCTAGCAAACTACCAACATCATTCTTCACAGATTTAGGAAAAAACTATTCTAAAATTCATATAGAACCAAAGAAAGAGGTTCAAATAGCCAAAGCAATCTTAAGCAGAAAGGACAAAGCCAGAAGCATCACACTACCTAACTTCAAACTATACTATAAGGCTACAGTAACCAAAACAGCAAGGTACTATACAAAAATAGGCACATACACCAATGGAACAGAATAGAAAATTCAGAAATAAAGCTGCACACCTACAACCATCTCATCTTTGACCAGGCCAACAAAAACAAGCAATAGGGAAAAGACTCCCTATTCAATGAATGATGCTGAGATAGCTGGCTAGCCATATGCAGAAAATGAAACTAGTCCCTCCTTACCTTTCACCATATACAAAAATTAACTTAAGATGGATTACAGATTTAAATATAAGAACTCAAAATATAAAAATCCTAGAGAAAACCTAGGAAATACCCTTCTCAATATTAGCCTTGGCAAAGAATTTTTGGCTAAGTCTCCAAAAGAAATTTTAACAAAAACAAAAATTAACAAGTGGGACCTAATTAAACTAAAGAGCTAGTGCAGCAAAAGGCACTGTCAGCAGAGTAAACAGATAGCCTACAAAATGGGGGAAAAAAAAGTTTGCAAACAGTGCATCCAACAAAGATTTAGTACCCAGAATCTATAAGGAAGTTAAATCAATCAACAAGCAAAAAACAACCCTATTACAAAATGGGCAAAGGACATGAACAGATACTTCTCGAAAGAAGGCATACAAGTGGCCAAAAAACATGAAAAAAAAATGCTCATCATCACTAGTCATCAGAGAATTGCAAATCAAAACCACAGTGAGATACTACCTCACATCAGTTAAAATGGCTATTACTAAAAAGTCCAAAAACAACAGATGATGCTGAGGCTGTGAAGAAAAGGGAACACTTGTATACTGTTGGCAGAAATGAAAATTATCTCAGCAACTGTCGAATGCAGTTTAGAGATTTCCTAAAAAACTTAAAACAGAGCTACCATTCAACCCAGCAATCCCATTATTGAGTATATACTCAAAGGAAAATAGATCATTCTACCAGAAAGACATGTATGTTCATTGCTACGCTATTCATAACAGCAAAGACATGGTATCAACCTAGGTGCTCATCAATAGTAGACTGAATAAATACAATGGGGTACATATACACAATGGAATACTATGCAGCCATAAAGGGAATAAAATCATTACCTTGGGAGCATTGTGGATGGAGGTGGAGTCCACAGTCTTAAGTGAATTAATGCAGGAACTGAAATCCAAATACTGCATATTCTCATTTATAAGTGGGAGCTAAGCATTGAGCACACCTAGACATAAACGTGGGAACAACAGACACTGCAAGCTGCTAAGGACGGGGACATAGGTTGAAAAATTACCTATTGGATACTATGCTCACTACCTGGGTACAATATACCCCTATAACAAACCTGCACATGTACCTCCTGCACCTAAAATAAAAGTTGAAATTTTAAATAATGATAATATTATAGCTCCTAGAATCCAGCTTCCCTTAAATCTATGTACTGCCTTTCTCAGAACCCTGAAGCCTATCACATGAATTTATGAAAATAGAGACAACTTTCTTATCTAAATTTGTAGTAGAGTTTTTAAATACTAACTGCCCTCAAACAGATCTGCTTTTCTACTTTAGGATGGTACTGAATCTTAACTTCCTTCTCTGCAGTGAGGAAAAATCCCGTAGAGTCTCCTCTGAGACACTTTTACATACAATGAACATCACATATCACTCAGGGAAAAAATGTATTCCATTTCTGAAATTACTCAGAGCCTAGCTTTCATCACAAACCAGCTTTCCTCAGTATAAGAAATTCTCTAAATAAGATTGACAAAATTTAAATTTTCCCATAGCTGAGTTTAATAGATAGAATCTTCAAAGAATGGTAGGATTTCTTCGGCTGTTTCCTTCCCTATTATAAATCTGGAAACTTTCGAAAGTTAGGAGGAAGGTAAGGGGCGAGATAGTCAGGCTAATCTTTTTTTTTTTTTTTTTTTTTTAAGTTGTAAGTCTGTTTGTCACTCCTTTGTGTAAAGTCATTCTGTTGCTACCCACATTTAGGAACAAAACTGAACTCCTTAGCATGACCTATCAGGTCCTGCATGAGCTAGCTTTATCCTGCTTCCCTCTCTAACCTTCTAACATTCCACCACAGTTCATTGCTCCTTCTCACACCAGCCTTTCTGCTGTTCTTAGGGAGGCCAAGCTCATTCGTGACTCAGGACCTTTGCACTAGCAATGTCCCTCTTTCTGAAACAGTCCTCCCTGAGATCCTCAAGTGATGTGTTCTTTCATTCTATTTGGTCACCAGTGAAACATCGCCCGCTGACTGAGGCTGTTCCTGATGACCCCGCTAAGAGATCCCTCTCTCCTTTATTTTCGTCATAGCACCTATTACCGTGTGCTTGTTTATTCTATCTGTCCTGCTGAAATATAAGTTTTAGGAGGGCAAAGAGGAATCAGACACCAGAAGAGTTCCCGGTACTCAATGAAAGCTCAATAAATGTGTAAGTGCTTTAAATGAATATCATTTCAATAGGGGGAAAAAGGTCCATGGTTTCCACAAAGGCATACACATTGTAGGTCAGTTCCCTAATCCCCAGATGAGTTTTTTTTTTTTTTTTTAAGCTGAACAATGATTTCTTTATTCTTTTTTTTTTTATTATTATACTTTAAGTTCTAGGGTACATGTGCATAACGTGCAGGTTTGTTACATATGTATACTTGTGCCATGTTGGTGTGCTGCACCCATCAACTCATCAGCACCCATCAATTCATCATTTATATCAGGTATAACTCCCCAGTGCAATCCCTCCCCCTCCCCCCTCCCCATGATAGGTCCCAGTGTGTGATGTTCCCCTTCCCGAGTCCAAGTGATCTCATTGTTCAGTTCCCACCTATGAGTGAGAACATGTGGTGTTTGGTTTTCTCTTCTTGTGATAGTTTGCTAAGAATGATGGTTTCCACCTGCATCCATGTTCCTACAAAGGACGCAAACTCATCCTTTTTTATGGCTGCATAGTATTCCATGGTGTATATGTGCCACATTTTCTTAATCCAGTCTGTCACAGATGGACATTTGGGTTGATTCCAAGTCTTTGCTATTGTGAATAGTGCCGCAATAAACATACGTGTGCATGTGTCTTTGTAGTAGAATAATTTATAATCCTTTGGGTATACACCCAGTAGTGGGATGGCTGGGTCATATGAGTTTTTAACCCTCTAAAATCACATTAATCCCTCTATGTTATTCCCCTCCCCCACTGGAATAGGTGACCCAAAAAGTCCTTTGGGAAATGGTAAATGCCCTTTTACTGTGATATATTTGAATTGTGACATTATAAGAACACCCTTCTCCAAAAAGTAGTTGTGAATTAAACAGGGGAAGACGAAGAAAGATGTGATAAAATATAAATGTGGGGGTTTAGGCATGTTTGAATGTCACAGCTTATATAAAATCTTTTCTTCCTTTTACCAAAGTAATACATCCATATGGAAGATCTAGACAATGTAATAGCCAAGTGAAGAAAATAAAAGTTGATCATAATTTCCTCAATCAGAGAGTCACTGTTAAAATTTTTGTCTTACATATTTACAGCTTTGTTTTCCATTTGTGCATGTAGAAGCTTTTAAAAAATAGGTCTTGCTATGCATCTATGTTTGTAAACTGCTGTTTAAAAAATCTAATTATATTTTTATGTCATTAACTATCCATTCTTAGCTTGATTTTAATTAATTTATTCAACAAATATCTACTGGGCTTTACTGAATTCTTGAAGAAAGCAGATGAGGTTCCCTGGAGTCAAACACTTTTACTGCAGCCAGTCATGGAGAAACAGAAACTTCAGGTCAGTTGTTTTAGAATGCAAAAGGACAGGAAGATCAAAATTTTGGAGAACCCAAAATTATTTTTAGTTAAATTAAGAGTTTTAGGATGAAGCTTGACAGAACACAGGATGAGTCAGCCCACAATAGTTGCCCGGGACTCAAAATGCTTATTGATTAAAATAGAATACATCCTACTAGAATCATTTTAAGATTGAGAGCAAGATGAAAAGGACATTAAAGGGGGAGGGAAGGAGGAAGGGTGGAGAGAGTAGTAGACACACAAGAACTGTTCTCCACTTGGGAAAATAAGCTGCTTGTCCAGAGCCTCAAAACCAAAAGAATGGCTAATCAGAGATAACACAGGGGAGTAGAACCCAGAGGGCCAACTGACACCAAGAAAATAGCTTTAACTTACATCAAAGAGGGCTTTAAAATGGAGGAGCAACCCTTCTCTTTCCAGGACCAACAAGAGCTGAAAGAGAGGTTTCAGCCTCTAAGATGTGGGTGGAAGAGGAAAATAACAATGTCTGGGCTTGGAGAAGGGAGGGTCCTGCAGATGGCAAGAGGTGGAGTGCAGCAAATGCTTCAAAGAAAGCACTGAATTATTTAGCCATGTGCCACATTCCTGCAGTAAGACTACCCAGAAAATAGATAAGAAGAAGGAAAATGTTATTGGTTACTTTAAGCAAGGAGGATGAGCCAAAAGGGAGGCTGCCTTACCTTCTGGCATTTAACAGAGCTTTATATAAGCTGTAGGCTACCTCTTATAGGTGCTCCAGTTGGTCAGGGAAGAGAAGGAAGAAGGACACACAAATGTGTTCAGAAAGCAAATGCTCCCTTTCTATTCTCAGAAGATGGCCTAAGGATACAACGGACAAGAAGAGTACATTCTGTGGGTATGAATCTTGCATCAGGGGGAAAAAGACAGTTTGAACAAACCTGGGAGATGTTTACCCAGAGTAATGGGTGCTTTGGGTTTCGACCTTGCAACTCATGGTCACATAGGTGTTGGAAAAGAATGTGTTTATGAGTTACGTAGGGGTTGCAGAAAAAAATCACACATGTCCCAAGTGAATAGCATGAGACTATTCTTTTGATCCCCAGGTGAAACACCCTTTCTCTTTTTGCTTTTTTCTTTTTTTAATCAGGTTCTCATGGTGAAGAAATAACCTTTCTATCTCGTTCTTTGCCCATCCCCTACCTGCCACCCAACCAATCCCTGGAAAATGCAGTCTCTCTCAATCTGGATTGACCACAGCTTTTATGTGAAACTTACAAGAGTCCAATATCTGGGTATATAATCATCTATGCAAATGTCATATATCTCTTTGTCTTTACCCTGAAGTTCTTAAGGGGAGAGTCCTTGCATGATTCATTTTATTTTATTTTATTTTATTTTATTTTGTTTTATTTTATTTTATTTTTTGAGGCAGAGTCTCACTCTTGTTGCCCAGGCTGGAGGGCAATGGCACAATCTCAGCTCACCACAACTTCCACCTCCCGAGTTCAAGGGATTCTCCTGCCTCAGCCCCCCCGAGTAGCTGGGATTGCAGGTGTGCGCCACCTTGCCTGGCTAATTTTTTTAATTTTTAGTAGAGATGGGGTTTCTCCATATTGGTCAGGCTGGTCTCGAACGCCCAACCTCAGGTGATCCGCCAGCCTCAGCCTCCCAAAGTGCTGGGATTACAGGCACAAGCCACCACCGCACCTGGCCCCTTGCATGATTTATAACTGAAGCTCTACAAGACTAAGACTAATGCTGTGCACTCAATCAGTGTTTATTGAATGACTATCTATGTAACCTCTGTCTCCTACACATCAAAGCACAGATCCTACATGGCCCCTCTGTAGAAGTCCAGGCAATGTCACATGTATGCTCATTGGTCTGGTTACCACAGAGTATGAATAAATGAATCCTGGTTTTCTAGGATTCCCTTTCTGCCCCAACCCTTCACCACAAAACCTTGTTCAGTGCTGATCACACTGCCATTCCCACCAAGTGATGCCAAGAAGGGAGAATACCACAGGGTCTAAGAGCTCGGGCTCTGTCCTAGACTGGCTGGGTTGGAAATGCTGTGTGGCTTCCTAGCTGTGTGGTTGCTTTTTTTCATTGTGAAATGGGGATTAAAATAACATTTACCACTTGGGATTGCTCTCTGTCGATTACATGAGTTACATGGCAAGTTCCTGGGGCCTGGCGCTAGATTGGCTCTGTCACTGTTATGATGACTGTTTCCTCTTTCAGTCAGTGCCTTGGTCCTGACCTCCTGGAGCCCTCACAGGGTTCTCAGTTGAAGGCAATAAGACTATCTTTCTCTAACTGTAAACACTACATTCTTTTTTGAGTTACCCAACCAGTGGGTATCATTGCTCCCTAATACCAATTAGAATTTATAATGTGTTTACTCACAGATCCCTCTCTCTTCCTGGAGTCCCGGATTGACGTTCATGGGTGGCCAGGGCGAGGACAATCTATGACTGCATTCCGAAGTGCCCCTCTGTCCTCACCTCTGAGGATCTGTTCCCGGGTTAGCTTCACCCAGTTCTCTTCTGTGAGGAGGACGTCTCACTCGTGAGGGCTTCTCAGTTGTTCATATAAATAGACTTTGCTCACCCCAGATTGCCAGGCACACCTGCACATGTTCAAATCTGACTCCACTGAGTCCTCCCTTCTAAACTCTGACCCAGTGCTCATGTATTTTGTATCCCTGCATGCCTTTGAACTACAATGATGATTAAATAGCACTTGGATTATCACATGAGCTAAATGACAACAGACAGAATGCGGCAAGAAGGACAACTGAAAGGTGAGATGTTTTCTGAAGTCACCTTGCCTTTTGATTTCAAATGAGTAAACCAGAATGCCCATTTCTCTTGGTATAGGAAAGCTAGTGACCCTGCAGTCTCCCCAGGGAAATATATACTTTTCTCCTTGGGATATCTGGCTCCAAATTTCTGCACTCCCTCAGTTCATTCCAGTTTTGGAACATCTTGCCACACAGCCCATGGCACCCCTTCAGCATACTACTTCACCCATGCTGGACACCACTCCAATCCCTTCATTCCTCCAAATGTCACCAACACAAAGGTACAAACAGAGCAGGTTTGGACTGAAAATTTCAAGCAAGGGAAAGAGTTTACATTACATCACAGCCAATAATTTAAAATCAGGGTATTAGCTCCTATTCTGGTTTTTTGTTGTTTTTTGTTTGTTTGTTTGTTTGTTTTAATAGAGACAGAGTCTTGCTATGTTGGTCAGCCTGGACTCGAACTTCTGGGCTCAAGGGATTCTCTTGTCTCAGTCTCCTGAGTAGCTGGGACTACAGGTGCATGCCACCATGCCTGGCATCAACTATTCTTCAGGTATTTTGACTACCTTTCCACATAGTTTTCCTTCAGGTCTCTTTTCTCCTGGGCAGTCCATCATTTTGGGACCTCCTTCCTGCTCTTCCCTGACCTCATCCTCTCCCAACCGGCTGTTTACCCCCCCACCCACCCACCCCCAAAGCCCTCTTAACTCTTTCAGCACAGCAATTTGCCTCCTCATTGTTATACATTTTCCTGATCACAACCCTCAGACTGTACCTCCCACCCCTACAGCACAACAGGTCTCATTAAAGCTGGTTACTCAAATAACATTTTTTTGTCCTGCTATAGCTGGAAAAGAAAAAATATTGGGACCAGGCACTGTGTCTCATGCCTTTAATCCCAGCACTTCGGGAGGCCAAGGAGGGCAGATCACTTGAGCCCAGACATTCAAGACCAGCCTGGGCAACATGGCAAAACCACCAAATCGCTACAAAAATTAGGTGGTTATGGTGGTGTGTGCCTGTAATTCCAGCTACTTGCGAGGCTGAGGTAGGAGGATTGCTTGGCCTCAGGAGGTCGAGGCTGCAGGGAGCCATGATGATGCCACTGCATTCCAACTCAGTTGACAGAGTGAGACCCTATCTAAAAAAAAACAAAAAAAAAAAAAAAAAAAAAAAAAAAAAAAAGAAAAAAGATAGAGAGCGAGAATATTGGGAGAGTCTATAGACTGAAGTTGCAGTCTTCGGAGAAAAATAAAAATCTCTTTAGTACCCCTGAGGATGGCCCTTCATCCATGACTTCTGGCAGTGGAGAATTCAGAGCCACAGTTGGAGAACAAGTGAAGGCACGTTTCTGTGAACGATGAAATGTGTAAGAAAATGTGTTACAACAAGAAGGAAAGCACACCTGGACACGACAAACATATGAATCCTAAGCTACACAAAACAGCATGAAACCCATTCTTGCTGAAATAAAACCCCATCTGTCTCACACAATCATTTCTCCCTTATTAAATAAGATGCCAAGTTGCTTTCATCAGATTGGCATTTGGCCTATTCAAGAACAAGCATCAGAATCTCCCTAAGTTTGTTCCTGGATATGAACAATGGTGATTACTGCTGTTGTTTGTGGAACTTCCCTGTCAAAGCAGCTGAGTGATTGGCAATAGGCAGGCAAGAGAAAGGCAGAGCAAAGGATGCCAGTATCTATTGCAGTCATTTGCCAGTATAATGTAGGCTTGTCAATTATCTTATCATGCAGCAACTTATGTTGAGTTTAAAAACAGTAAATGTCATACAAAAGTATAAGTGATTTATATATGAGACTACAGGAACACTTAAAATCTGCAATGCAATAAAATGAGATACACCAACAGATTGCATGTTTTGTGGTTATTACCACAGAGAAAAAAAAAAACAAAAAACAAAAAACAAAAAAACCTTGAGAAAATAACTATTTGAGAGCAATCAGCTCTAAAGCACAAACCAGAAACACTTCCCACTTCACCCCCTTCCCCAACTCTAAGAACATTTGATCGATCAATCTGACTATCTAATAATGCTTTAGTACTTTAAGTAACAAAAGCTATAGCACTCAAATCAAAAGCCAGGCTGTTGTCTGCTGCACTTTGCAGCCTGACAATACACCATCTGACAAAATGCAAAAGGCCTTGCTAAAGGCAGAGGGAACACAACAACAAAAAGGATTTTAAAAACCTTTGTTTTAATCCTTTCCAAGCCAAGGCGCAACACAGAAAATTCAAGATGGGTTATAAGCTATGGCTAAAGTGACCATACATAGGGTGACCTATTTTGAAACAGACAATCTTCCATTTGTTTTTAGAAGCTTACTCTTTGGAATCACATTTTTAAATGGAAGCACTGAAATGTTTGGCTTTATTGCTAGATCTGTTACCAAGAACAAAATAAGTTGAGAGACAAGAAATCAGAAATTGGTCACACACCTAAGCTTCTCTTATGTTTCATTCCCTGCTCTGCTATTCCATCATGGAGGCTGCTTTGATCTAGTGCTTCTATTACTTCCTATCTGTTGACATGACTTCAATCTGTCTCTCCACTTCCCCCTCGACTACTCTTGGCTTTGTTCTCAGCCTTCCTGTGTAAATTCTAACCTGTTTGCCTAGCTATTTTACCCTCCGGATTGGTTTCTTGCACCTGGCTTACAAATTTTATTCTTTCTGTCCTGTTTACATATCCTGGGCAGTTTCCTATTTTGCCATTTCACCTTATAGTCCTTGTATTGTCTTTACTACCTTTTTTTTTTTTTTATCCTGACTGCTATTTTTTCTACAGTACTTTTACTGTCGTTACTTTAATTGTATGTTCCTGTAACACTGTCCAAAGATAGTCACCAAATGTTCAATTCATCAGTTTGGTTTCATTGCTGCATAGCTAATTTTCCCAGCCAAAATTTCTGCCCTCCCGCTCTACCTTGATACTTCTGCACAAAGCCAGTGCACCTCAGCTCAGGCAGCAAGTGACCACACATAATTAAACATAATACAAAACAACCCTAAATGATTCCGGCCTATCATGAAGAAACACTACATTCTTTATTTGACAAAAGAGAAGCATGAGAGGTTTTTCAAGACCAAAGTGCATGGCCCAGGCACTATATCTAAACTATTCTATTAATTATTATTATTTTTATGAACTTCATTTAACATTAACAAATTCAAATGTGAGAAATGAGGGTTTTATTTAAGAAGGGAAATATGGAAGACTCCAACCTGAAGGTTCACCTTTGTTTTTTAATCCTTTCCAAGCCAAGGCGCAACTGCAACCTCAGCAGTTATGAGGCACAGCAGTCTTCATGGCACTTTTTGTGTGTGTGTGCTTTTAGATTGTGATAATTTGACAGACCACCATATCTGCATATCTTACAGTTAAACCGCCATATCTCAGTGTATATTATGCCTTATTGTTTTATTTTTTAAAGTTTACCTAAAGAAATAGATATCTCTTTAAAATGTAAGACTCTCTGACATATACTGCTACATTCTTTGACATCATCATCAAGGAAAACTAGAATATAAACTGTAAGATTACATAAACTGAGCCATTATCTCACAAGCCCTAAAAGGCTCCCTTATTACAAGAGAGGTTCTGCTGAGAGGCACATTGATTCCTTTATTTATCACTCACTGGCACTCCTGATGGGTTAAGTACAAGTGGCAGGGTTCGTGACTCCTGGTAGTTTACTTTCTAAAACAGAAGGATATCACAAATACAAAAAGAAATAACTACTATGCAAATAAAAGTGAATAAAAGATACTCATGGAAAGCTCTTCGGCAGAGATAAACATTCTCAATACTTTTACCAAGGAAATTACATAAAGGTGGGGGTATGTCTCAAATCAGACATAATTGAGTTCAGATACCACATCTACTGCTACTAATTGTGAGAACCATGGCAAGTTATTTAATTTATATGATCTTCTTTTCTTTTGTTTTCATCTGGTAGAAAGGGATGATTTCAAATACAGTTATCCCTCAGTACCCATGGTGAGATTGGTTCCAGGATCCCAACAGATACCAAAATCTGCAGATGCTCAAGTCTTTTATAAAATGGCATAATATTTACATATAACTTATATACCTCCTCTCATACATTTTAAATCATCGCTAAATTACCTATCATGTCTGATACAATGTAAATGCTATGTAAATAGTTATTTATACTCTATTGTTTAGGGGAATAGTGACAAGAAAAATCTCAGTACATGTTCAGATACAACCATCCCTTTTTTCTTTTTCAAATATTTTTAAATCTACAGTTGGCTGGAACTACAAATGCAGAACCCATGGATACATAGGGCCAACTGGATCTTTAAAATTAAAAGCAGTAACATAAGTTAAAAGGTTTGATAAATGCTATCTCTCTTTTTATCTTCCATTGTTGCTATTCAAAATGTTGGTCATACCATAGCCCATATTAGTCACTCTCCAGAATACTGGCCTCCTTCTGTTCCCTAACCTAACCAAAGTGTCTCCCCAGGGCCTTTGCACTTGCTCTTTTCTGTACCTGGAGGACTCATCACCAAGAGCTTCTCATGGTTAACTGCTGGCGATTCACCTCTCAGCCCAAATGTCCCACCTTTGGAAGAAAAGCTGCCTGTGCTCCAATTGCTCCCTATCCTATTACACTTTCATCATCTTTGTAGTACTTACTGCCACATGAGCTCATCTTATTATTTGTTATTTTCCTTGTTTATTGACTGGTCCTCCTCCTACACACACACACACACACACACACACACACACACACACGCACACAGAGAGAGAGAGAGAGAGAGAGAGCGAAACAGAGAGAGAAAGAGAAAGAGGTAAGATTTAGTCTCCATGAAAAAAGAGAACTTGAATGCCTCATTCACTGCCAGACCAGCACAGTGTTTAGACATGACTCTGAGCAATGGAGAGTTAAGGGAGTGAATGAGAAGGTTATAATCTTTAAAATATTATTCTGGCCACAGTGTGAATGATGAATTGATTCTGGAAGAGGCAAAACTATAAAAACAGTCAAAAGATCAGTGACTAACAGGGGTTAGTGAGAAGGAGAAATCAATAGGCAGAGTACAGAGGATTTTAGAACAGCGAAAATACCTTGTAGGAAAGTATAATGGTAGATATACGGTCACTACATATTTCTCAAAACCCATACAATGTACAACACTAAGGGTGAGTCTTAATGTAAACCATGGACTTTGGGTGATAATAGTGTGTCCATACAAGTTCGCCAGTTATAACAAATGTACCACTGTGGAGGGAGATGCTGGTAGTGGGGGAGGTTGTACATGTGTGGGCATAGAGGGTATATGGAAACTCTATACTTTCTGCCAGATATGCTGTGAATGTAAAACTGCTATCAAAGGTAAATAGTCTATTTTTTTAAAAAAGAAAAAAATAAATTGGAGAAGCCAAAACTCTAGACAGGAAGAGCAGAACAGAACAGTGCCCTAATCAGGCAAGATTCGCATTACAGGTAGGTTTAAATCCTCATTTTACATAAATGTCCCTCTTGAAGAAGGACCCCTTGACATGGACACACCACCGTGACTAGCATCTTCCTGGAGTTAGTATAGTGGGTCTCTTACCTACATTGATCTACCTCTTTTGCTTTTTATTAATTAAAAACAGTGTATTAATTTGAACAGTCAGTTCCTGTAATAGGTTCTTAATAAGTTACAGTCACTAATTCCCAAAAATATTTCACATAAAATACTGTCAAAACACATTTTTTTCCATCTTATATTTTTACAAATATTCAGTGATTTCAGACCAACCTACTAGGCTATTGTGACCTTTTTGATTCCTCATTCATCCAATACAATAATTGGCTGGTCCGTCCCTCTAAGATGTGTGTTGCCCACATATTTTACATGCATTCCTTCTATATTTTAATCCCATTGCAGTAAATGATTATAAGCAACTAGAGATTGCACAGACATTCAGAACCTACAAATACTCCTCACCTACCATTTCAAGCTGTGTTCTGTACATTAAATTACAGTACAAGGAAGAGACTGTCTAGGAATTCTTGTATTTCTTTATGGAAAAAAAAATTGTGAAAAAATTGATCAGTATAGTGCCAAGAGACTTCTGTGGGACAAACCTAGAGAATCCATTCATTTTTATATCAATGCATTAATCAAATCTCTTTGATTTTAGTGGTTTTAGTTGACGAATCACATTTCTCCATCTTGTCCATAAGTTTATCATGAGACAACTCATTGAAATTGGTGATTGTGTTGAGACTAAGGTTGTAGTGACAACTATCTAAATGTCAGACACCATTCTAGGTGAATATAGCATTAATCAAAAGTGTCACAAGTCCCTGCTTTCATGGAGTTTACATTCTACAGGAATGACATTCTAGTGGTACCTGAATTCTGGCTTTTTTCTTTTCTTTTTTTTTTTTTTTGAGACAGAGTCTCATTCTGTCACCCAGACTGGAGTGTAGTGGTGCAATCTTGGCTCATTGCAACCTCCGCATCCTGGGTTCAAGCGATTGTCCTGCCTCAGCCTCCCGAGTAGCTGGGACTACAGTAGTGCACCACCACGCCTGGCTAATTTTTGCATTTTTAGTAGAGACGGGGTTTCACCATGTAGGCCAGGATGGTCTCTATCTCTTGACCTTGTGATCCACCCACCTAGGCCTCCCAAAGTGCTGGGATTACAGGCATGAGCCACTGCACCTGGCCAATTCTGGCCTTTTCTATAAACCAGTTTATTCTGTTTAGTTAGCCTTTCTTTTGGGATTTCCAGGTCGGGATACACTTAAAAGTGTATGCTGCTTCTTTGTATTTGTGCTTGATACCTTGCCTAGTTTCATTTTATACATGCCCTTTTAAAATTCTGAACTCAACAGACCGATTCTGAGATACAGCCATTTATTTCTTTGGATGCCTCCCCTGACTTCATGCTGCTCATGACCACAGCTGGGGACAGAGAGATTTGCCTCTAGTCCTGGCTTTCCCACTTATGGGCTGTTACTAGAGCAAATTAGTCTACCTCTCACAGCCTGTTTTCTCATCTATAAAATACGAAGAATCAGACAAACTGCAGAGCATTGTTGTGAAGAGTAAATGAACTAACTGATATAGTATACCTAGCAAGGTGCCCAGCCATAAAGGAAACCCTCAGCATTTCTTCGTAGCAGGTCTAACCCTCTTGATTTATACTTCCATTGTGAGTTTCTGACAATGTCATCAGATTTTTTCTTTATGAAGTTGTAAATCTATGTTCTAGTTTAAAATGTCACTTTCTCCTAGACACCATCTTTATTCCTCTATGTCTGTATGAGGCCAGTAACCCAGGCATCCACCATCTCACCTATAAGATGAGGGGCTCCAAGAGGGCCAGGAGCTTGGTTTTATGTCTGTCTTCCAGTTGAATTTCCAGCAATTAATGCAATGCTGAGCACATAAAGGGCACACAAATACTTGCTGAAGGAACTGTCTCAGTTTAGGAGATACATGTACCTATGCCTGCTCTTCCTTACTCCACTAATACTAACTCAAGGATGACAAGGCACTCTCTCAGCTACTATCACTTATAAAACACTAACCACATTTTCTTGTACATCAGAAGTAAAAAAATTCTCCTAATTGATGCTGTGCAATTTGAGTGATAATCCTGCCATCTTATTAAACATAGGAATAAACTACATTTGTCTTGAAAGCTTAATGTGCACTAAAACTATTCTTGTGACTATTACATTAATGTTTGTGGTAGAGTCTTATGGTTGTTGTCACAGGTGTGCTTGAGCACTAAAATATGGAAGCACTTTATATGCAATAGTTGATTTCTGCCTGTTACACGTTAAAGTCTAACAATAATAGTCTACTAAGTAAGTATATTAGCGCTAGGTCTAATATAAATTAGTAGTCTAGCCCTATAGATTATAAGGGTAATCTATAAGTATTTATTAGAATATTTTATGTGCATAGCACTGTAGTAATTACTATGATAAAAAAATACAAAAAAAAAATCTATCCAAAGAGCATATTTATATTAAAGCATACAAATGACACTTCAGCTAAATAAACCTGAGAGACCAGTGGCTTATTCTATTGTTAAAGTCCAGTTTGATACCACAGTCTTGGGCAATCTATACAAAGGAAACAAGAGTAACAAATAATAGGTTTTGTAGTTACGAATGTAAAAAAATGGCAATGACAATCTACCAAACCCAATCCCACACATATACCTCCTTGGTTTACTTCCATTATCCTGTGATGAAAGGAAAACGGACAAGGACATGACCAGAGATAGCAATGGTCTAAGAGAGACATTTATGTGTATTTTATGTGTTATTTTCCCCCTCATCACTGAAATGCATCTCTTAGTGATTGCTTATCTTACAATATAGCATGCTGAGTATGTATTCCCTATTAAATATCTGCTAGAATTTCTCAAGTTCAGTAAGTTAGAGATGGCAGACAGGACTGATGACGGGCCTGTGTACATGGATTCTCCTTACCTAGTCTGGCATAATCTTTTATTTTCAGGATTCAGATTAACCCAGATACAATTAGAAATCCAACACCCACTGAAAAGCAACATCCCTTAAAATAGTCCTCTAAGAGAAAAATCCTTAGGACCTACAACAATAAAATGTATACAACATTTTACACAGATATACAACTTTTACTAAGCAGTGATTCACAAGTTATTATTTTTTTAGCTTGGGATAGAAAGAGCTGATCTCTATTACGTCATGAATGAAATTTTTCTGTTTATCATTTCTTTGAGGTATTTAGGTAAATGATCAGTAAGGGATATTTTGATAAACACTTTTAAGGCTATAAAAATTCTTTCTTTCAAATACTAGCCAAAAATGTAAGCAACTTCGTCTATAACATGAAATCATAAGAGATAATCATGAGGTAAGTAAATGACAAATAGGTAACTAGTGTCATATAATATTGAAACTGCCATTTTCTGAAACAGGGAGTCAGCAAAATATAACCCATTGGCCAAATATGGGCTGTTACTTGTTTTTGTAAATGATGTTTTATTGGAACAAATGATGTCCTCTGCTTTTCTACTACAATGACTTTGTTGAGTAGATGTCACAGAGACTGAATAGCCTTCAAAGCCTTAACATGTGTATTGTCTGGCCCTCTACGTAAAAAGTTTGCTAACCTTTGCTCTAGAATATATAACTAATGCTCTAGCCAAAAAAAAAAAAAAAAAAAAGAATACTCTCTTTAGTAGGTAAAATATATTTTAGTAATCACCAAAGTCAAATCAAATTGAAGGACTATGGAGTGTAGGTATAATATTCAAGCTTTATTGTTATAAAAAGACTTCAATAAGCTCACCAATTAGCAGTTATAGTTGATACTTGTTCATAGCCACATTACATATATCATTTCTAGTTTTCAAAACAACACTCCAGGTGACGATTGGACATACTCATTTTACAGCTGAGAAAGTCTAAACCAAGAAAATGTACTGAAGACTACTGTTATGGACTAGACGTTTGCCTCTCCCCAAAATTCATATGTTGAAGCCCTAATCTCTAACGTGATGGTATTTGGAGATGGTGGCTTTCGGAGGTAATTTGGTTTCAGTGAGGTCATGGGGGTAAAATTCTCATGATGGGATTAGCGCCCTTAAAAGAAGACACCAGAGAGTTTGTCCTCTGTGTCTTTCTCTCTCTCTTCACTATGCAGGATACAGAAAAAAATAAATGAATAAAAATAAAAATAAAGACCCTCTGTAAGTCAGGAAGAGAACCCAACCAACCAGGCTGGCACCCTGACCTCAGTCTTTCAGTCTTGAGAACAGTGAGAAATAAATGTTTGCTGGTTAAGCTACCCAGTCTATGGTGTTTTGTTATGGGCAGTCTCAAAGACTGATACAGACACACAGATCTATTCAGCTCCAAATTTGGCATTTCAGGTGTCTCCTTGGCTCCAAATTTGGCATTTCAGGTGTCTCCTTAACATTTTAAAGAAGGCACATCAGGAACATTCGCCATAAGAAGTACCAGCATGAATTGATATCATAAGTAGCTCCAACATGCTTCTGCACCCTGCACTGAGAAAATGCTAATATAAAAATTACTTCTGGAGACTTACTAAAAACAAAGGAGTAAAGGCATTTATTTCTGCTCCACTTTCTTCTCTGAAACCAGTTAAAAAAATGAGAGAGAAAATAAAACACAGTAAGTAGAAATAAGACCAACTCCACACTATAATCAATGAAGAGGAGTCACCAAGTGCTATGAAATTTGATTTATATCTAGGAAGAACATTAAGCAGAAACACAAGGAGCTCGTGTCAAATGGTCCATGATTTATTTATCTGCTAGTTTGTTTTTCTTCAAGTCAAGTCTTTGCATCAATGGGACTCATTTTTCCCTATGATCTAGCCAACTGAGCATATCAGTCTACATGGCTTGTTTAAACTAACATGAATGCCATTGAAACACCATAGAAAATGAAATAAAGAGTTGATCTTACCAGTTTGTCATAATCCGCTTCCATAGTCAGCTCTTCCTAACTTTTCTCTCTGCTTAACTTTTCAACTTCTGCTCGTTTCAGCAGTTTATATTGCCTCTTACTTTATTTCATATAAAACAGGAACCAGTAAAAATAAACAATTTCTTTCATGTTCCTTATTACAGTTTTTATTCTTATATTAAAATCTCTATGTTGTTATATGTCCAAAACTCTAACCAAATGGACCGCTTTCTGTTCTTTTTTATACCAGGAGAACTTTATTGAAGTGCAACTTACATGTAGTAAAATGCATAAGTGTTCCATGAATTTTGACAAACATGTACACCTATTCACATCTAAGTAATTATCATCCAGATAAAGATATAGGACATTTTTGTCACTCTAGAAACTTCTCTCATGCCCCCTTTCCAGACAATTTACCACCATACATTGAGGTAAAAAATATTCTGATTTCTATCACCGTAGATCGGCTTTGTCTGTTCTAGAATTTTATGCAAATGAAATCATTCAGTGTGTACTCTTTTGTGTCTGACTTAACACGTTTATGAGATTCATCTGTAAACATTCTACATGTTTATGCTGCATGTATCAGTAGCTCATTTATTTTATTGTGTAGATATAACACAAATTACTTACCTATTCTTTTCTTCATGAATCTTAGGATTGTGCTGAGATTTGAGCTACTATGGATAAAGCTAATATGAATATTCTAGTGAGTCTTTTTGTGAATATATGCTTTCTTTTCTTAGAGTATATACCTAGAGGTGAAACTGTTCAGTCATCAGGAAGGCATTTGTTTATGTGTTAAGTTCTACCATCTTTTGGGGTCCATTTCATTGGCCTCATCTTCCATGAAGTATTTCTAGGCCCGACTCCTGCACTATCAGCCTCAATTTATTTTTTTCTACTTTAATTTTTCTTAGCATGTTTGTTTCTTCTCCTAGAACTTTTTTTACTCAGGTTTTTGTATATTACATACCATAAAGGCAAGATTACGTTGTGTACTGTTGCCTTCCTCAGGCCTCAGTCACAGACAGTGCCAAGTATATAGCAAGTAACAGACTAAATATTTGTTGAATGAGGGAATGGTTATTTTTATATATACTTTATCTTTTTCCAACAATTATAAGCTCCTTGATGGCAGAAAATATGTCTTATTAATTTCTATAATACCCAGAATTCTCTGCACTAAAATAGTTGAATATCTGATGTGTACATATAAAAATAATTATATATGGACACATATATAATTATATATATTATATATGGACACATATATAATTATATATGTGTACATATAAAAATACATATAAAAATAATTTTAAATCACTTCCAAAATACATTAATATTATAATTAAATCAAATTCAATTTGGAGGCTATGCAAATAATCAGTGGGTATAAATTTTATCACATGGTTCTAATGGTCTACGTTTTCCACCAAAAAGCCAACTTTTTATTATACTGTAATACAAGGTGAAAGTGGAGGCATAAGTGCCCTTCCCCAAATCTTTATTTCAAATCAGAGCTAATTTCATAGAATGTTTTCATAATACACATATATTTAAATGTAGTCACAGAGATTCTTAAACATTAATCAAGAGCACTTAAGCATTTAGTTGTTCCAACTGATTCTCATTTGATAGAAAATTTTTGAAGAGGCTGATGTATTACAACTCAATTATTTCTTAGGATATAATTGTATTAACATTCTTAATTTTAAATTGCCAGGAATATTAAATAGCAACAATAAAATTAATGTATAAGTGGAGGAAAGCTTCTAGCCTTTAAAATAAAATATTTTGTTCAAGATAATTGTATAGGATCATTTAAACTCATAAAGTGGGTACTTTATGAGTTTTAGAAAAAAGACAAAAGAAATCTTTCTGAAATGTTGCTTCATTATCTAGAATATCCATTCACCTCCTGAACTTAAAGGAATACTTCAGGATTTTTCTACATAAAGCTGTTTATTTGATGTCTTCTGATATTTTATCTGCTGTGCTAACATTTGGCTATTATGAGGAATGTCATAACACAAATGCACTTTATTGTTAGTAGAAATTTAAGAGGAGCTATGGGCATGACATAGAATTCTAGTATTTTATTTAACTAGTTTAGTAGATGAGTTTTCAAGTAGAAAGGATTGAAAGGGAAAAAATGAAATTTAAAAATCACAACATAATAACTTTGCTTGGTAAGAGAAAAGTGTAAAACAGGTAACTACGCCTTTGGTAATTGTTATAACAAAAATAAGGTCATAAAAATTTGAAAAGAACTGCTCAGGGAAGATTGCTTGGGTGGGTAAGCATAGTTTTATCATTTAAAATAGGGGTCTGAAACTTTTTCTATAAAGGGTAAGATAGTAAGTTGTTTTTTGCTTTGCGGCCCATATGATCTCTGTTGCAACTACTGAACTCTGCTTTCAAAACTCCAAGCAGTCATACAAAATATGCAAACAAATGGACACAACTGTCTCAGTTTTATTTCTACTTTAAGCAGACTCTTTTTATTATTATTTTTTAGACAGAAGCTCACTCTATCACCCAGGCTGGAGTGCAGTAGTGCGATCTCAGCTCTCCATAACCTCCACCTCCCGAGTTCAAGTGATTCTCCTGCCTCAGCCTCCCCAGTCGCTGGGATTATAGGCACACACCATCACGCCCAGCAAATTTTTGTGTTTTTAGTAGAGATGGGGTTTCACCATGTTGGCCAGGATGGTCTGAACCTCTTGATCTTATGATCTGCCCATCTCGGCCTCCCAAAGTGTTGGGATTACAGGCATGGGTCCCTGCGCTCCACCATTAAGTAGATTCTTTAATACAATGAAAGAGTAACATCTTCTCAGCATCACTTTACCCCAATCAGTCTTTTAAAAATTCTCATACTCTGCTATTTAACTAAAATGGTTCCACCAGGAAAAAATTATTTGCATGTTATGTTTTTAAAAATGTAACAGAGGACTTACAAATTCACCTCCAACATGAAAAGAGCTTGGAAATATCACTTCTGTCTTTACAAGAAAAAAAAAGCTGAACAAACTGAGAATCAGTGACTTTTCTTAAATCAATTAAACAAATAAGGTTATAGGGAAACACCACCCAGAAATCTGGAGAGCCAATCAAATACAAAGAATAACAGACATCAGCCTACCTGTAGTAGAAGCCCTTGGAGCCATAAACTAGTAGTAACAGCTGATTGTTAATTTTAACAAATTGCTGAAATTTTGTTTTAAGAGTGAGAAACACCTGAGTGGCCAGTCATTCAAGGGTTTTACTTCCATGAACTTCAACAGGTTCTCACAGTGAAGCTCTGAGGGAAAACAAAAACAAAAAAGACCCCTCTTGTTTCAAGCAGGGCAAGGGAGAAAGTCACCATTTTTAATAAACTCAGAGCATTCTCCACAATAAAATCTTGCTGTCCAAAAGAAATTACTTCATCAGGGCCTTATCTACCTGAGGGCCTTATTTTCCTGTTTCACCAAAGGGTAGAAATAAAAATGCTAGCCGGGTGCAGTGGCTCATGCCTGTAATCCCAACACTCTGGGAGGCTGAGGCAGGCGGATCACCTGAGGTTGGGAGTTTGAGACCAGCCTGACCAATATGGAGAGACCCTGTCTCTACTAAAAACGCAAAATTAGCTGGGCATGGTGGTGCACACCTGTAATCCCAGTTACTTGGGAGGCTGAGGTCGGAGAATTGTTTGAACCCAGGAGGCAGAGGTTGCGGTGAGCTGAGCTGCAACATTGCAGTCCAGCCTGGGCAACAAGAGTGAAACACCATATAAAAAAAAAAAAAAGAAGAAGAAGAAGAAGAAAAGGAAATAAATAAATAAAAATGCTGAGAAACATTTCTGAAGGTCACAGGTCAGGGACTCAGGCCACTAAAAAACTAAGGGTTGTGTTTTTTGTTGTTTTTTTTGTTTGTTTTTTTTGAGACAGGGTCTTGCTCTGTAGCCCAGGCTGGAGTGCAGTGGCATGATCAAGACTCACTGAAGCCTTGACCTCACCAGTTCAATCAGTCCTCTCCCACCTCAGCATCCCAAGTAGCTGGGACTACAGGCACATGCCATGATGTCGGGCAATTTTTTGTATTTTTTGTAGAGACAGGGTTTCTCCATGTTGCCCAGCTGGTCTTGAACTCCTGGACTCAAGCTACCTGCCCACCTTGGCCTCCTCCCAAAGTGCTGGGATTACAGGTGTGAGCCTTGAATATCTAGTTAAGACCTAGAAATAACTTTTCATACTAGATCATATGGTAACAGTGTATTTCGTTTTTTTAAAAAACTGCCAAACTGTCTTCCAAACTAGCTGTAGCATTTTGCATTCCCACCAGTAATAAATGAGAGTTCCTGTTGCTCCATATCCTCACCAGCACTGGGCACTGTCACTGTTCTGGATTTTAGCTATTCTAGTAGATATGTAGTGATACCACTTTGTTGTTTTAATTTGCATTTCCCTAATGATATATTATGTGGAGTATCTTTTCATATGCTTATTTGCCATCTGCATATCTTCCTTGGTGAGGTTATCTGTTAAGGTCTTTGACTCATTTGAATTGGGTTATTTATTATCCAGTTTAGTTCACTGAATACTTTGTATTTTGAAAATACATTCTCTCAGTCTGTGGTTTATCTTCTTGTTCTTTTGACTGTGCTTTTCATAGAACAAAAGTTTTTAATTTTAATAAAGTCCAACTAATTCTTTATTTCATGGATTATGCCTTTTGTATTGTATCTAAAAAGTCATTGCCAAACCCAAGGTTATCTATATATTATCTTATGTTTATCTTCCAGAAGTTTTATAGTTTTGTGTTTTACATTTAGGTCTATGATATATTTTGAGTTAATTTTTGCAAAGGGTATAATGTCTATAATCAGATTAATTTTTGCATGTGGATATCTGTTTGTTCCAGCACCATTTATTGAAAAGACTGTATCTTTTCCCCATTGAATTACCTTGCCCCTTTGTTGAAGATCATTTTGCTGCTGAACCCATCAAATACATTCTTTATTTCTAATACAGTGTTTTTTATTTCTAGCATTTCTTTTTGATTCTTAGAATTTCCATCTCATTGTTTGTATTACCCATCTGTTCTTGCATGTTTTCTACTTTTTCCAATAAAGTACTTAAAGTACACAAAGCATATTAATAATATGTTTTAAATTTCCAGTCTGATAATTCCCATATCCCTGTCATATCTGAGTCTGGATCTGATTCTTGCTCAGTCTCTTTAAACTGTGGGAGGTTTGTCCTTCAATATGCTTTGTAATTACTTTTTGTAAGCTAGACATGATGCACTGGAGAAAAAGGTACTATGGTAAATAGGCTGTTAATGATGTGATGGTAAAGTGTGGAGAAAGGGGTAGCATTCCATAGTCTATGAGTAGGTCGCAGTCTTAGTGAGCTTGCACCTCTAAACTGTAAACTTCACAAGTGCTTCTCAGTTTCCCAACCTCCCTTAGGTAAGACAATAAAGTTGGAAGGGACTGGAGTTGGCTATTTTCTTTCCCTACATGGAAGACTAGAGCAGGCTGGAGTTGGGTATTTCCCTTCCCCCAGGTTGGTTAGGCTCTAATAAAACCCCAAGAGATTAGGCTCTGCAGGGGTAAAATATTTTCTCTTGAAAGCAGGCCTCGTTAAGAAGAACAGAATGCTCTGGGCATATTTCAAAATGACTACCTTTCTTTTCTTCTTGAAACACGAGGGGATTTTTCTTCAATCCTTACCTAGCAGAGCTCCTAGAGGTAAAACTCATTAGTCTGGAACCTCCCTATGACTAGGTCGCCATGGTGTTTTTAACTCTCAGACTTGTCCACACAGCGTCTCTAGCAGTTTATCAATCACAGTTCAGGTTTTCCGACTCTGGTAATGGTTCATACAAAGGTTTCTGCTTCAAATAAGTTGTAATTCTCAGTATCCACCTGTCTGTCTCTCCAGTGTTTGGGTCAACAGTTTGCATTATGACCTTGATTCTCTGACAGATCTAAGAAGTTACTGATTTTCCATTTGTTTGACCTTTTACTTGTTAGGACAGAGTGATGACTTCCAAGATCCTTACATGTTGAACCAGAAATCAGTGTCAAAGAAAAACATTGCCAGACACTTGTTAAAGGTAGCAAGACAGATTTTATGAAGACTACTGCAAAAGAGGAGAGAAACTCCAGTATAAACTAAGCTCAGCTCCAACTAAGACAAAGGTGACCAAGGTTATTTAAAGGAGAATAAAAAGAGAACAAAAATGGGTTATGAGGAAGTGAAAAGGGGGGAACAAGAAAAGAGACTGGGAACTAGGGAGATACGAAAATTACAGAAGGAAGGTAAGTGGAGAATTACTGAAAATGGTTTGTCAAGGTGTGTTGGAACAATGTATACTTCACAGTTTGGCAACAGTGTTTTTTCTTGAGTAGAAACTAGGCATGGGAGTTAGAATCACCCTTATGAACATGGCCTAGTACAAGTGGAAGCCACACTAAAGTTTGGTCAGATCTCTTAGCATAGTGTTGGGATAAGTCTTTTGTACCATATGAGAGTTCATAGCTCACAATTATATTCCTTTTCTTGATATATTTGACCAACAATCGAAAACAGGTAAAGTATACAATGATATTACAGCCCTCAAGGTTAATGACTGCTTAACTTATACAAATATTTAATATAAGTTTACAGCACTAAAGAAACTTGATATTTAAGATATCGTAGCTTATTAGATCTGTTAGATGTGTGCAATCTAACAATTTTAATTAGGCTATTTTTTCCCAGATAACTCTGTATACACCTATTGCTGAAACACCTTTTGAAATATTGTTTTTTTTTTTCCCCCTGAATTTCTAGTGGTTTCCTTTTTTTTTTTTTCCACTCTTGTTGCCCAGGCTGCAGTGCAGTGGCACAATGGCACAATCTCAGCTCACTGCAACCTCCACCTCCTGGGTTCAGGCGATTCTCCTGCCTCAGCCTCCCGAGTAGCTGGGATTACAGGTGCCCACCACCATGCCTGACTAAATTTTTGTGTTTTTAGTAAAGACAGGATTTCATCATGTTAGCCAAGCTGGTCTGAACTCCTGACCTCAGGTGATCCACCCGCCTCAGCCTCCTAAAGGGCTGAGATTACAGGTGTGAGCCACCATACCCAGCCTAGTGGTTTCCTTTTTGAGGGTTAAACTTTGCCCTCAAATCTGTGTTTGAGAAATTTAACAGGTATCTAATCATTTGTTATCTATTCCACTGAACATTTGAAGACCATCTTAGCTTCAACTCAACTTCCTTCTTCAGAAGAGTTTCACATGCTCAAAGAAAAGCGCCAAATTTTCTTCAAAATAGCATTTCAAAAATTTTCAGCACTTTATCTCATCACTATTAATATGAATGATCCAAAAATATTGCATATTGGCTGCCCCATAGTCTTTTTTTTTTGAGACAGAGTCTCGCTCTGTCACCAGCCTGGAGTGCAGTGGTGCAATTTTGGCTCACTGCAACCTCCACCTTCTGTGTTTAAGCGAGTCTCATGCCTTAGCCTGCTGAGTAGCCGGGATTACAGGCGCATGCCACCACACCCAGATAACTCTGTATACACCTATTGCTGAAACACCTTTTGAAATAGTTGGTTTTTTTTTTCCCCCTGAATTTCTAGTGGTTTCCTTTTTTTTTTTTTTCCACTCTTGTTGCCCAGGCTGCAGTGCAGTGGCACAATGGCACAATCTCAGCTCACTGCAACCTCCACCTCCTGGGTTCAGGCGATTCTCCTGCCTCAGCCTCCCGAGTAGCTGGGATTACAGGTGCCCACCACCATGCCTGACTAAATTTTTGTGTTTTTAGTAAAGACAGGATTTCATCATGTTAGCCAAGCTGGTCTGAACTCCTGACCTCAGGTGATCCACCCGCCTCAGCCTCCTAAAGGGCTGAGATTACAGGTGTGAGCCACCATACCCAGCCTAGTGGTTTCCTTTTTGAGGGTTAAACTTTGCCCTCAAATCTGTGTTTGAGAAATTTAACAGGTATCTAATCATTTGTTATCTATTCCACTGAACATTTGAAGACCATCTTAGCTTCAACTCAACTTCCTTCTTCAGAAGAGTTTCACATGCTCAAAGAAAAGCGCCAAATTTTCTTCAAAATAGCATTTCAAAAATTTTCAGCACTTTATCTCATCACTATTAATATGAATGATCCAAAAATATTGCATATTGGCTGCCCCATAGTCTTTTTTTTTTGAGACAGAGTCTCGCTCTGTCACCAGCCTGGAGTGCAGTGGTGCAATTTTGGCTCACTGCAACCTCCACCTTCTGTGTTTAAGCTCCTGCCTCAGCCTCCCGAGTAGCTGGGACTACAGGCGTCCACCACCACGCTTGGCTAATTTTTGTATTTTTGGTAGAGACAGAGTTGCACCATGTTGACCAGGATGGTCTCAATCTCTTGACCTCGTTCGTGTTCCACCCACCTCGGCCTCCCAAAGTGCTGGGATTACAAGCATGAGCCACTGCGCCTGTCCTTAACTCTTGATAAATAATGTTTCTTCCCAAAGCAACTAAGGTTATATAATACGAAAATAATCTAAATTAGATATTGGAAGTCTATTGTTCATTCCCTTTGCCAATATAGGTTCACAATCCTTCACTGGAAAGCCTTGGGACCAGATGCATTTGGGAATTCAGATTTTTTTTTATTTTATTTTAGAAAAGTGATATGGTACATATACATACACTCTTTAGTATGTAATGCCCACAGTGGAGTCTAGAACAGCTTCACAGAATGAAACATATTAAGATTTTTGCAGCAAAATATATGAATATTCACACTAAATGTGATATATATATAAATATAAAACCTCATTTCAGTTCAGGTCAGATTTTGTACCCAAAGGCATTTTGGTGCCAAACTCATGAAAAACGTTCAGTTTGCCGAGGATTTTACATTTCAGAATTGCAGATGAGGGACTGTAAACCTTTAGAGCCATACACTTTTTTCTTAACTAAACTGAAGTCTTTTGAAGTGAATTAAAACCCATGTCAAACTGATGCAGAAAAATAGGATTTAGGCTAAATGTTATTCCTAATAATCTGTAACATGACTTAGAAATTCTCCTGAATTCATTTTGATTGGTGTCTAATATTTGATAGCATTATTTCCTTTGGGGATGTGTACTCTGTAGACACATGCTGGTTGGTTGGTTGGTTTTCCATGTGGGCTTTTTTCAAGTGGAACACTTTGTTTTAGCCTCTGTCGTAATTGTCTGCATGCTCGTGCATGACAATATCTAGTTCACATGCTCCTTCCAGCTTACAGTCTGTCAAGTTCCTTCTTGGCAAGCTCCCTCCTGGGCTGATATTTTGACAAGCATCTGATATGCTGTAGGTCTCAAAATTCATTTCTTATCTTGTAAAAGAGTTAGAGTGACCACGGGTTTTATGCTCTCTCCTCTGCCCACAGCCCTTTTGGAAGTTTTCTGTGACAGGCAGTTTGAGTAGCATTGTGCTAAGACATGGCTCTCCTCTCAGCTTCTCTCAAATGCTACTTCAAAATTAATTTGAATGTACTTTCTCTTCAATTTTTTCCACCAGAAGACTTCCTTCCCAATCAAGCTTTATTCATGCATTTATCATTGTCAGAAAAGATGAATGGCAAAAGTATCACACAGAGGAAGATTAAAACTCAATGTTTTAATACACTTTTAGAATCATATTCTATTATTCTTCATGGGAACTTTAATAAAGACTGTCAATGACAGCCAGCAGTAAAATTCCATGATGGTTCTAATTCTAGATTTTCTACTTAATAGATGACCTTGAACAAACTATATGGCTGGACTGTGTCTCATGTATCTCATCGTATCTCATCATGGGGATTAAATTACTTAATACTTATACTCAGAACAGAGCCTGCATATAGTAAGCACTCAATAAATGTTTATTATTATTAAAATAGATCTAAAATTGTCTAGAAAGCTCTATTCTGTACATAAAGCAAAAGGAAGAAAATATATAAAATATGCTAATAAAAAGCACATCTCAAAACATGTAACTTTTGAATAGTAACTTTCTGCCTCCATTTTTGTCTATAGTACTATAAATTCATATGTGATTTCAATACTAAGGGAAGTCATAAATTACTTCTCTGTGCATATACCCAAAGGCTTAGCAATTTCTTTTTTCCTAAATCTAAAGTAGTTCAAAAGGTAATTCTCTCTTCTTTGCCTGAAATGGCCTTCTCTCTTGTAGTTTCAGGATAATTTTGAGTTACCCTTTTAGACTAAAGCTGATATTTCCTCCAAGAAGCTTTTACAGATTTTCCTGTCCCACCTTAAACACTCTGTGCATATCTCTCTCACTGTTGTTCTATATTGTTTAATAATTCTATTTCTGTCTCCTCTACCAGTTTCTTTAGGGCAAGGAAAATCTTATTCATCTTTGTTTTTCTAGAGTGATTTGTTTTCTAGAGTGATTCTTAGAGTGACTGACACAAGGAAAAGTAGAGAAGCTGATTGGCTGAATGATTCAATGAATGAAGTAGACAAAAGTTATGCCAAAGCAAAATATCAACAAGTTCTTATTAAAGTGATTTCATTTTATGTGCATTGCATATTTCACTTGTAAAATATATTGCATGCAAAAATCTTGGAATAAAGAGTATTTAGAACTCACGTCATTGTGTCTGATAATCTATTAATTAATCCCAACTGTTTTACTTGGCCCATCTTTATCTTCCATTGGAATCTTCCTTATCACAAGTAAGAGCATGTCATAAAATGAAACAAATCAGAAAATAATTTTCCTCGATGCTTCCACAGGTAAAGTGGTCTGATTGGGAAACATTATGGCAAATAAAAATTTTAGGCAAGACTTTGAAAACTTCATTAAGAGATTCCAAGAAGCCAGAATCACAGATTATGGACATTGCCCTATTTGACTCACTAATGATGTAATATTCCCTTACCTTAATCTGAACTATACTTTATTTCCTCTTTCACAGAATTAATATTTTTTCAAGATTTTTTCTCTGACTACAAATGTTATATGTGTTCACACAGAAATGTTGAAAATATAAATAAGCTCAATGAAGAAAATTAATACTCAGAATTCCACAATCCAAATATAATCACTTAAAAATTATATTGTCCAATACAGTAGCCACTAGATATTTATCTGTCCAATTTTTAAATAAATCTCTAACAAGTACTGTTTTATAATCTGCCTTTCATTCACTATAACATATAAAATTTCTATGTCACTAAATATTTTCTTTAGCATCATCTTTTTTTTATTATACTTTAAGTTCTAGGCTACATGTGCACAACGTGCAGGTTTGTTACATATGTATACATGTGCCATGTCGGTGTGCATCACCTTTTTTTCCCACCCTTATTGAGGTATAATATTAGCCAAAGGGTACAAAATTTCAGATACAAAATGAATACGTTCTAGGGATCTAATGTACAGTATGCTGACTATAGTTAATAATACTGTATCGTTTACTTGAAATTTGCTAAGAATAGATGTTAAGTATGCTCACCACACAAACACACACGCACATACACACACAATATGCATGGTGATGGATGTGTTAACTTGTTATAATCATTTCATAACATATATAAGTATCACATCATTACATTGTACACTTTGAATATATAGAATATTTGTCTACATCATCTGAATAACCACATACTACTCCAATGAATCAATGTATCATATTTACCTTTTCTGCTGTTTCTAATTTTCTATTATAAACAGGAAAGAGTACATACTAACTTTTTAACATGGCTTACCTTGGGGCAGGGAGCAACAGATATTTGTGGAAGGAGAGGGCAGGAAACAAGGTAATCAAAAAAGGGGGGGGAATATATATATATACCCTTACCTATGATATGATGACCTATGACATGATCTTTCTAAAATGTTTCTCAGTGACAACATGTACATATATCCTTTCATCCAGTCATTCAACTTATGAGTGAGTCCTAAGGAAACTCAATGGTTGACCAAATATATACATATCAGGACACTCATTGCAGAACTGTTTGAAACAGCATTCTTGAATCAGCCAATATCCAAGAACTCAACAACTTTTGTCAAGGCCACAAATAATTTCCATGTTACAAAATTCAATGCTGATCTTTCACCCTTTTCATACACACTATAAAAGTTGATCACATCACTTTTTGAAACTCTCTTTGCTGGTTTCTGGTACTCAATGCTCTCTTAGTTCTTTTCTTACCCCATTTGCTTCTCTGCCCTTTTACTGATTCCATTTCATCGGCACAACCTAGAAACATCAGAGTGCCTCAGGATACAGTCCTTGCACCTCTTTCCTTATACTATCTCCTAATGATCTCATCTATCATCTTCCAGTTTGATAGCTTTAAACACATACAGTGATGCCTCCAACCCTGATCCCTCTAGCCATGATCTCTCTCTTGAGCTCTAGCCTCAGATATCCAGCTGTCTGCTTGCCATCTCCACTTGGGTGTCTAATAGACAGTGCAAATCTAGCAAATCTAAAACTGAACTCTTCCTGCTTCTGCTGGCCGTGCCCACACAAACCAGCCATAAACCTGCTCATCCACAGTCATTATCATTTCAATAAAAGGTAACTATATATTCTCTAACCAAAAAGTTAGAGATAAGTTCTCTAACCAAAAACCTGTAGGTATTCTTGACTTCCCTTTTTTTTTTCACAAACCATTAACAAATTCTACTTTAACTTCAAAACACATCGAGAATCCTACCATTTCTCATCACTTCCGCAACAGGATTACTTCTCAACAAAATTGCTGCAAGAGCCTCCTTTCTGATCTCCCTTCTATCTATTTGTGTACTCTCAACAGAGCAGCCAGTCATCCTTTTAAAACATACTTCCCCACTCCCTCTCTGATTTCATCTCCTGTACTCTCCCTCTCTCTGGGTCTGCCCTATCCACACTGGCTTTCTTACATATTTCCAAGCACCCTCTGCCTCAAAGCCTTTGCCCTTACTGTTCCTCCTGCTTGAAACGATTTTCCTCCAGATGTCTATGAACCTTCCTTCACCTAATTTATTACCCTGCTTTGTCCTTATCCATATTATTATTCACGTATTATCACTTGAAATGCTAAATATTTACTTGTTTATTGGCTGAGTCTCCCCCACTAGGATATATGCTCCATTAGAACAGAAACTTTGCTTGTTTTGTTCACTGCTATATTCCCAGTGCCTAGCATGGCAGGGAATATAGTAGATACGTAAGAAATACTTGATGAGTGAATAAACAAACAGAAAATTTCATGAAATGTAAAAGCAGCATGAAATAATGCAGAAGGTTTCTTCTCTTCCATTGCTGTCATCTAATATTTGTCAATGCTTTTTTTCTGGAGCTGTATTGTCCAATACAGTAGCCAATAGACACATGTGGCTATGGAACATTTAAAATAGTTTCATCTAAATGAAGATGTGATGTAGCTGAAAATTGCACATTTGGAATCAAAGACTTAGTACCCCCAAAAAGAATGTAAAATATTATATTAATAATTTCTATATGGATCACATGTTGAAGCAATATTTTTTGATAGATTGAGTTAAATAAAATACATTATTAACGTTAACTTTTCCTTTTTTTACTTTTTTAATGTGGCTACAGATAAATTAGAAATTATATATGTGATCATCCTATCCTAAAATAAACCTTTTCAAGTTTAGTCCTATTTTTACTCTCCTCAATTTATGTAGCAGAGATTTAGAGATCTACCCAAATATCTGTTTTCCCCTTTTCCTTTGGTAATAATGTCTATATGGAGAAGCAGTGATGTGTGCCTGTGAAAGAGAAAGGATGTCCCCCTCTATTTCTCTTGCCACTACTGGCTAAAATTTGGACAGAGTGATGTACCACCTTAGACCTCAAAAATCAGAACAAAAGCATACAGATGGAAGAGCAAGGTAAGGTCAAGACTAACCCCTCTATGACTGTGAAGATTATACATTTTGATGAGAGAACATAAAATTCAATATTTTTCAAGCCATTGTTAATTTGCATCTCTGTTATAAGCAGTGAAAATAATGGATTTACTAATCCAACTAATATAACAAATCAGTTTCATGGTACATTCATATAGCTTATTTCAGTTTTTCAAACACTTCTCAGTATCTTATTTGATGTTCACAACTCCATCAAGTCAGTAGGACAGATATTACTATCCTGATTTTATAGATGGGAAAACCAAAGCTTAAAGAGACTTTAAGATCTGTCAAAAAATTACACAGCTAGGAAGTCTGACACACTTGGAATTAACACTTAGGTTTTCTGCATTTTACTCTTATGCTGTTTCCTCTTTGCAACCCTGGAGTAGAGTGTGAACTTGTATCACACCTACAACAATAGCAAATTGGACATTTTGTCAGGCCAAATGAATACAATATAAATCTTTTCAAAAAACTATTTTTATTTTCTGTATGAAGTATATTTAAAACTGGAGAACATGAGGACACAAATCATATTTTCCATAAATCATGTCTTTCTTTGCTCCCAGCACTCTGTCCAGTGGTCACGTTAGTAGAAAGAAACATAGAGAATGGTGCAGACAGTTTTCTGGGACAAAGTAAGGGCCAGAAGTGACGTGTCATAGATGAAAAAGCAGATTACTAATGAAATTGAAGAAAAACAACATATGGCATGGAATTAACCCACAACTAGCAGTAGGACTTAAAGATGAGAAATATTAGAACTTTTATCAATGACAATATTATAATAAAGGAATAAAAGCATTGCTATCTAAGACACTGCTTACATCTGGATTTAAATTTAGCTATTTTCTTTTTCTAGACAATCTATTATTATTTAAAAAGACAAATGAAAATAAGAAATTTGATCACAATTAAATGGGATTCAAGGAATCTTTTGCAACACATCATTTCCTATTAACCTGAGTTTTAGTGAAGGACCAAATGTAGTTTGGTGCTGTAAAAACAAAATCCTTTTTTTTTTTTTAACAATTGAGGTAGTAGAAGTTCCCACACTGCTTTCTACTTAAGCATCTCAACCTGTATCCATTTAATTCACACCCAGTGACAAATCATTGGGTTGAGTTTCCGCTCATGCAGCTTCAGCCCCTGCTTGCTAAAACTGCCAGTAAGGTAGCTACTGCAATGGCAATTTGGGGGATGAAGGCATTGGTCTATAAGAAATTGAATTGAGAACAATTCATTTTATATAATATCCAGCCATCAAGTGGTATAATTCAATCTCGATGAAACCATGACAAAAATGAAAATGCTTGAATTAGGAATAGAAATCTAGTTCCTATCTCTCTACATGTTTTTATTTGAATATTTTTTAAATTGGAATATCACTAAAGAATACATTAAAAGTAATATGTATTCTTAAGCTTAAGATTACAGTAATCACGTTTTTGAAAAAATTGTATGCAAATAATTAGACTGTTTTAGTTGACTTTCTAAAATCATTGCTTTTTTAAGTTAAAAGTTCTGAACTGAAGCAGTGATAACTCATACACTTCCACAAATGGGTTCCAAGTCAGTAAAACTAGAATATCCTAGTGATGACTAAAATATCAATTTCTACAATAAGCAAGTCAAAAATCTTTGAGGTTTTATTGACATTTGCCTGTCTTTCATCCCCTAGATTCCAGTCAGTACCTAAGTCCTGACAATGCTCCTAAATAGCTCCACGATCCATCACATTGTCATCTTCACTGCTAAAACCTTAGACAGTTCAGCTCACTGTCACCTCAGTACCTAGACTATTCCAATAGATTCACTGCCCCTCTCACATCTACTCTTGCCTTCCTTCCCTCCACTTCATTCTTTCACAGAAGCTACAATGACCTTTTTACATTAAGTGTACTCAATAGAAACCCATATATAAATATATATATATTTCACCAAAAAGGCATAAAAGCATATTTAGCAACCTTCACCTCCTGGGTTCAAGCGATTCTCCTGCCTCAACCTCATGAGTAGCTAGGACTACAGCCATACACCACCACACCCAGCTAAATTGTTTTCTATTTTTAGTAGAGATGGGGTTTCAATGTGTTGTTCAGGCTGGTCTCAAACTCTTGATCTTAAGTGATCCACCTGCCTTGGCCTCCCAAACTCCTGGGATTACAGGCGTGAGCCACCAAGCCCAGCCATGAGCCACCACTCCTGGCCCTTATTTTAGTAGTATTAAACTGTACACTCAAGTGCCCATAACAATAGAGAGGGTTCATGAGAATTCTATGTGGCAGAAAGTGGAAGGAGGTACAACCATGTACAGCAACATGGCTGAATCGAATCTCACAAACATATTGAGTGAAGTAAATCAAACACAAAGAAATACACTGTAATAATTTCATATGTATAAAGTTCAAAATTAGGAAAAATCAATTCGTGATGTTGGAAGTCAAGGTACTGATCATCCTGAGGAGATAATGACTGGAAGAGGGCATTTTGAGGCACTGGGGCTTCTGCCCTTGATCTGGGTACTGGTTACATGGCATGTTCACTTGGTGAAAATCAAGCTGCACACTTGTGATGTGTGCTCTTTTCTCTACATGTATTATACATCAACAAAAAGTCTACTTAAAAAATTAGTTTGATCATGCCATGCTTCTATTTAACATTATTAATCCTGAGATTAAAGTTCAACACCATCAACATAGCCTTGATAGTCCTTCACAACATGGCTCCAGTTTCATGAGAATCACCCTCCCTTTCTGCAAATTGTCGATTTCCTCAAATGCTCAATGATTCTTCCCACCTCAGGGCCAGCTCATGTGCCACTCTCTCTACCTGGAGGTCTCTTCCTGCCCTTTACCTAGTTAACTACTACTTATCTTTCAGATCTCAGCTTCAATCTACTTATCATGGGCAGGTTTCCTGACCCTAGACTGGGTCAAGTCCTCCTGTTGTGCTTTCTCTCTTCACATTACTTGTAACCTTTATGACCTCTTCCACAATCTCATTCAGAAACGTAGTTTTCTCTCCCTTTCCAATTACGCAAAAGCCCACAAGTAGCATTAAGAAGGAAGTTCACTATCTCCTTCCTGAGGTCTCCCCCTCAATGATGCAGGTATGCTGGAGTTCAATCAGCCAGCCCAAAATGCATGTGCTTCCAAATTAACAGCAGCTGGAGTCTGTATAGCCCACTGTTGCTTCACTTCTCACATGCATCACTACACAGGACTAGTTCCAAACAGCTTGATCAGCAAAATTGGTGAATGGCAGCTGCCTCATTCTTATTAATCCAGATGAGAGATTTTTATCTGGACAGATTTTAGTGGTATCCCAAACTTGTTTCACCTTCACTTGCACAGTCATCCTTTCCCAAACCATCACATCATGTTGGAACCTCAGGTATCTGTTCTTGTCTTCCTCATATACAATTATGATTTGGGGCCGCTCACACATCAAATTCAGCTTGCAGATGTTTTCTTTGTTCCAAACAGTGTTTTTTGTTTAAGATTGACCTTAACTGTCAGAAGATATGACACGAAAATCTGGAGTTGTTGCTTCTCTTGAAAATTTGGAAGATCCTCTACCACTGGGCCTACATTCCAAAATGGCAACAATGGGCTGAAACTTATCAGCACCTGTTCTCTTGAACAAAGCATGCACCCTCTAGTTTGCCACAGTCCCTACTATCCCCTGTTGCCTCCACAACTCCAAGCCTAATGTCAGTTGTCATTATCACCGAAGATTCACTGTTAATTTTCAAGAAAAAAGTGAACTACTTATGTATATATATATTTATCTCAGACGTGAGGAAATGATTAAGTATCTTTGTGTTTCAAGAAAAATGGGAAAAGCATGTTTGAGGATGTACAAACATTCCTATGTACTTACAAGGGTGTCGCTATGAAAAGAAGGCAAGACACCATAAGGACACAATCATAGAAGCCAGGCAAGAACTGTGCCCAATAAACCTAAAAGTGATGTGAACTAAATGCCTTAAAAAAACACTAAAATTTCAACTGTTTTTAATATTAATAAACTAGAGGATATGAAGCAAATCAGATATTAAATATACTGATTGGACCAGGCATGGTGGCTCACACCTATCATCCCAGCACTTTGGAAGGCCAAGGCAGGCAGATTGCTTGAGCTCAGGAGTTCAAGACCAGTCTAGGCAACATGGCAAAACCCATCTCTACAAAAATTAGCCAGGCACGGTGGTAAGTGCCTGTGGTTCTAGCTACTTGAGAGGCTGAGGTGGGAGGATTGCTTGAGTTCAAGAGGTCAAGGCTGTGGTGAGCTGAGATCACACCACTGTACTCCACCCTGGGCAACAGAGCAAGACTCTTGTCTCAGAAGCAAAACAAAACAAATATACTAACTGCCCAAGCATCATTACCTTTTGTAGATTAATTTATTTTTAATGTGCCTACTGACTGCAGCAGAAATTACGTGTCCTGAACAGAAACAAATTTCTATAGTTTTACATCTTCCCAGAAATACTATTTTTCAACATGCTGAAAGATATAGCTGAGAACCTAAAGATCTAGTGATATGAGATGATGTTTGGCTTCTCTGAACTTATTACATCAAGAAGGCAGCAGTTTGCAAGCAATGCCCCTCCTCCACCAAAAAAGGCCTTATTATGTTCTAAAACCAAGGAAACTGTTGTCCATTAATTTTGTAGTAGTATAACTATAAGGCCTCTGAAGATCTGCTCCAAACCAACCTTCTGTCCCTGCCTGGAAGGAGAGGAGCTGACACTTTCCATGAACTTAAAACAAACAAAGAAAAACGGAAACCTGTTATTATCACAATGTAACTAAATGAGTGTGAAATCAGTTGTTTAAGGTGTATCTCATCTACCACATTTAAAGTTTTATAAAGGTCAAAATCATTTCTGTTTGTTCACCACTAAGTAAACAAATCACCAGGGTTCAACAAATATGCTGAGATGAAATAGGTTTATCAAAGGCTATGTAGGCCAGCCAGGGTGGCTCACACCTGTAATCCCAGCACTTTGGGAGGCTGAGGTGGGCAGATCACTTGAGGCCAGGAGTTCGAGACCAGCCGGGTCAACATAGCAAAACCCCATCTCTACTAAAAATACAAAAATTATCTGGGTGTGGTAGCATGCGCCTGTAGTCCCACCTACTCAGGAGGCTGAGGCAGGAGAATCGCTTGAACCCCAGAGGCAGAGGTTGCAGTGAGCCGAGATCACGCCACTGCACTCCAGCTTGGGCGACAGTGAGACCCTGACTCAAAAAACAAACCAACCAACCAACAAGGCTTTGTAGCTAGAGAGAGGCAAGATCAAACAGATGGTTCAAATCTTATTGTTTCCAACTTCCTGCTAATGCAAGTGTTCCACACCTCCTCAAGATTCTCAAAATTTAGGCTATCTCACCCAGCCATGTACCCGGGTCCCCGGCAGACCACTATAAACAGCCCAGCTGCCAGCAGATAAGATAGTTAGGCTTTCAGTGGACACACAGAAGCTGACTTCTCCAGCTGCCTTAGATGACCAGTAGCGCTTCCTGGGTAAAGCTTACCTGCCTCTGTATGACAAATAGCCTCTGAGATGGCTCCCAATAAATTCCACTTCCTGGGTTTCACATTTGTGTAGTCCCCTCCACATTTACTGGTATTGGTTTGTGTGACCAATAGAATATGTTACTTCCAAGATTAGGTAATAAAAAAGGCTGGGACTCTCTCTTCCCCTTTCGGATCATGACTGCGGAAAGCAGTCTACCCTGTTGTGAGCAGCCCTACATGGGGATGAATTGAAGCTTCCAGCCAACAGGCATGAAAGAACGGAGGCCTGCTCAGAATGACATGAGTGTGTTTGAAAGTAGGTTCTCTGGCCCCAGTTAAGCTGTGAGATGACAGCAACCACAAGAGAGACCCTGACCCAGAACCACAGCTAAGCCACACCTGGATTTCTGACCCTCATAAACTGTGAGACAATAATTGTTGTTTTAAGTAGCTGAGTTTCAGGATACTTTGTTATACAACAATAAACAAATAGTACTCTCTGAGAGTGATTTTAAGGCATGGCCCTATCAAAGGAGTAGCCTTACTTCAACACCTAATCCAGTGGATCTCAGTGGTATTATTATCTACCATTTGTGATTGTCTTACATTACCCAAAAGACTTAAGCTTTTTATGGGAATGAACATTATATGAACTTTTTTGATGTCCTAAAATAGCACAGTGCCAAGTGCATGTAAGTACTTCTATAAATATTTCCTGAATTGATTTTTTAAACTACATTTTTTAAACTAGAATTCATGGGACTGAATCAAACTACATTTTAACAGAGCATACTATTGCATGTCTGTTCATCTTGATGCAGTTAGAAATTATTCAAGGTACTGGCTGGACGTAGTGGCTCATACCTGTAATTCTAGCACTTTGGGAGGCTGAGGCTGGAGATCACCTGAGGTCAGGAGTTCAAGACAAGCCTGGCCAACATGGTGAAACCCATCTCTACTAAAGTACAAAAATTAGCAGGGCGTGGTGGTGCATGCCTGTAATCCCAGCTGCTCGGGAGGCTGAGGCAGGGGAGTTGCTTGAGCTTGGGAGACAGAGGTTGCAGTGAGCCAAGATTGCACCACTGCACTCCAGCCAGAGTAACAGAGCTAGACTCCGTCTCCAAAAAAAAAAAAAAAAAATTGTCCAAGGTACTATGATTAAGTTAAAAAGAATAACACACACACAGAAGATACATTTCCCTAAAGAACTGACTCCAAATACCATTCAAATAATTTGGCACAAGAAATATGCCCATTAAAATAAGGCCTCTGACAAGGGTCTCTGATCTCTATAACTTTGATTTCTCTTTCTTGTAGACAAAGTTGACAGGAAAACATGTTAGGATAAGAAAAGCATCAGTGTAAAACAGACACAGATGGAAGAATTTGACAATTAACATGAAATACTGATATGATGTTGCATTAAAGAAATGCAAAAAGAAATATCTAGTGCAAAAGTTCTCAAGAAATCTCAAGTACATTGTTTAAAGTATTCTGATATGACAAAATAATAAAAAACAAAGTGAAAAATTTTCTATGTTGAGGCCCACTAGTTAAGCATTCTTTCCCAGACAGACTCTATTGTCAAAACTTTATTTAATGATATTTCTATGAAGATTTTTTTAAATAGGCAATATATCATTTAAACTTGGCCACCAAATGAAAACTTGTAACATTTCCAAAATAAGGTTTTATTAAAATACTTTAAATTTTTATATGATTTATAGCCAATTTTTCTGTCAACTGATATAAGCTTAAGGTAGCAACAATAGATTTATCAGATGAGAGTATACCTTTTGGTGGTAACATGTAGGCAGCTCTTTAATTAATTTAGTGATGACTAGATGATGACTCCTTACGTGAAAAAAATTATTAGATTTTGTGTTAGATTTTATGTTAGTCTTATGACATTGCATGATTCAGATTATCAAAGATGAATCTTGTGAGACTTCTTATGGCAGAAAGTAAGAAAGTGCTCAAAAATGTTGGGGGAATGTCTTGTGGATACAGGAGACAGCTTGAAGGGAATCCCACAGGCCAAACATGGAACAGTAACGAATTATAACTCATTGAAAAATAAGAATCTATGAGACCAAACTGATAATGAATAAATTAATATAGAAATAGATTAGGAAAGGCTCTTGTTTACAGTAGACTGCTGATTGCCAACTGTGGAGACAGTGTTGGAATTGGAAAACTATCATTTTGTAATCATCATGGGAAAGATTAGTTCAGGCAAGAAATGTCAGTGGAAGCTAAATGTAGGAGGAAAATTTGGATGAGAAGCATGATATTTGAACAGTCTTAAAAGTATCTCCCCACAAACTGCTTACTAAATATACATGGAAAATACAGTAAATACACAGTGGAAAGATTGGACAACAGCTGAACCAAGTCAGAAGCATCATCACCAAAGAGGGGCAAAAGGTTATTGTGTGCATCCAGATGTGGTACCTCAAGAAGGACTCAACGTCACTTACATCACATTTCTATCAGGAACACTACCTAAGTCTAGACGTGAGAAAACATCTAACAAACCCAGAGGGAGGAACATTTCATTGAAAGGAAGATGACTATATTTTTTAAAACTGTTAGTGTCATAAGAGACTGAAGAACTATTTCAGATTAAAGGGTCGTGACAAATTAATGTATGATTCTAGACTGAATCTGTACTGGAGGAGAAAAATGCTATAAAAAAAGAACATTATTGGGTTAACTGATGAAATTGGAATATGGATTAAAGTAATGCAACAATATTAAATTTACTTACATTGATAACTTTACTGTGATTATATAAAAGAATATCCCTATTTTCAGCCAATACACACCGGAATACTAGGACAATGGTATATGGCAACTTACTTTCAAATGACATGAAAATCTGTGTGTGTGTGTGTATGTGTTTAGGGGGTTGGAGAGAGAAAAAAGAATGAGAGAGGGAACATGAGTACAAATGCTAAAAGCATTTTAACAGTAACAATGTTAGGCTGGGTGCGATAACTCAACTTGTAATTCCAGCACTTTGGGAGGCCAAGGCGGGCAGATCACCTGAGGTCAGGAGTTTGAGACCAGCCTGGCCAACACAGTAAAACCCCATCTCTACTAAAAATGTAAAAATTAGCTGGGCGTGGTGGCGGGTGCCTATAATCCCAGCTACTCAGGAGGCTGAGGCAGGAGAATGGCTTGAACCCGGGAGGCGGAGCTTGCAGTGAGCTGAGATCACGCCACTGCACTCCAGCCTGGGCGACAGAGTAGGACTCCATCTCTAAATAAATAAATAAATAAATAAATAAATAAATAAATAAATAAATAAATAATAACAATGTTATACTGTATTAACACTATGTAATCCGAGTAGAGGATACATAGGTTTTCTTAGTACTTTTCTTGCATCTTTTCCATAAATTATTTCCAGATAAAAGGTTTTAAAACTCTAAATCTTTACTTCAAATTCAAACGTATAGAAAAAGATTTACAGTGCAAAATTTTAAACATTGGAAAAAAACCCCACATTTTTAAGACGCTAGCTAATTCTCTAAGCACTATATATAAACTAAGGCTAGCTGTGGTGGCTCAGCTAGTGAATCCAGCACTTTGGGAGGCTGAGATGGAAGGATCCTTTGAGACCAGGAGTTCAAGATTGCAGTGAGCCGTGATCATACCACTGCACTTCAGCCTGGGTGACAGAGCAAGATCCTGTCACTAAATAAATAGAAAATAAATTAAGTCCTGGATCACATCATTATTCATGTATAACTTTAGCAGAAATAATTTTGATTTGCATAGTCTCTTTATTTTATGGTCCCCAGGATTACTCCAATACTGTGTAGATATGCATTTGAGGTTCACAGGCTTCAAAGTTGGGCATGAACTTGAGCATTCTGGCATTACATATAATCTTTCATCCTAAAATAATGGTACTTAAACCCTAACTATCTAAAAGTTGCTTCATACACTAAGGAATCCTTTTATGACATTTCTTCTGTTAGTGCTCTTTCACGCTGCAAGTTCATACACACACACAACGCACAAAATTGGTCACAAATAAATCCCTCAGTTCCCATGACTTTTTTTCCCTGCATATAAATTAGGTCTGGATGTTGAAGTATTTGTGTATCCCCATGATTCTTCCCAGTGTTTTTCTCTTCCTGTTCATTCAAGCACAGCGTTCCCTCACAAATCCTTCCCTAGGAAAACATAGTCTTCAATACAAATGTCTTTATTCATTCTCTACCTATAAGCCAACTGTAACCCCTCCTTTTTCCTCATTTCCTCCTCCCTCACAACATCCAATTGTGAATCTGGAATTATTTTCAATTCTATAAGCCTCTTTTTCAAATCTGTCATAGCATGTCCATCCCCACAGCTACCACTGTTTGCATAAAAAAACCTGTATCATCTGATACATATCCAGATACAAACCCTTAATTCCATCCTCCAACTATATTGCTGCCAGAATGCTTTCTCAAAATGAGCATGCTGTTATTTGCACACGCATGTTCATAGCAGCACTCTTTGTAATAGCCAAGAGGTAGAATCAACCCAAATGTCCATTGTTCATAGCAGCACTCTTCGTAATAACCAAGACGTAGAATCAACTCAAATGTTCATTGTTCATAGCAGCACTGTTTGTAATAGCCAAGAGGTAGAATCAACCCAAATGTCCACTGAATGAATAAACAAAATGTGGCATATACTTACAATGGAATACTATTCCATTCTACAAAGGAAAGAAATTCTGCCATATGCTATAACAGGGATGAACTTTGAGGACATTATTTTATGTGAAATAAGCCAGTTACAAAAGACATTGTATGATTCCATTTACATGAGGTATTTCAACAGTACAACTTAGAGAAATAGAAAATAGAATAGGTACCAGGAGCATGGGGAGGGAGCAAAGAGAGTTGTTTAATGAGTATAGAATTTCAGATTCACAAGATGAAAAGTTCTAAAGAGCTTTCAAAATATGAATGTACTTCATATTATAGAACTGTACACTTAAAAATGTGTTAAGTCGGTAAATTTTATGTGTTTTTTACCGCAATAAATAAATGAGCATATACTTCTTTTATTTAAAATTCCTCACCAGCTTTCTATCACCTCTAGACAAAGCCTAAACCTCCAACATTTTAAGAAGAATCTTTTATGATCTGTTTATATCACATGAAGTTAAATCCCTCCATTCACCATTTTCCCGCATTCCTTCCTGTCTTTGCACATAAAGTACACTCTGCCTGAAATAATCTTGGTTCTCATCTACCTTCAAGATCAATCAAAGCATCACCCTCTCTTTTATTCTTTAGAGCCCATGGTTGAGGTAGGAGCCACCCACCTCCTTCTCATCTCACCCTATACGTACTTCAACTTAGCACTCTCTTCTACAATATAATCATAGGATTCATTGCTAATCTCTCCAAATGATGAAGATCTTGAGGACAGAAATAAAAAACACCACAGATTTGCTATTTCTGGATCTCTAGCCCTAGGACAGTACCTTATACATTGTAGCAGCTCAGTAAATCCTTACTGAATAAATGAATTCCTAATCAAGTTGACTCAAGAGAAATAAGAAATCATCTTATTTTCTTTTTAAACATTCTAACATTTAAATATTTATCAATATCATAAAAGGCTTCTTAAACATATACTCAATGTTATTCAGTAAAGGCTCTTGTAGTTATTTTTGGCAAACCAATATTCATTTTGCTTTCTTTTAGGGGAATTAGCACATCCTCCATCAAATAAAGACTGGTAAGAACGACAATAAAAGTGATGTTGATACGGGAGCTAGAAAGAAATTATTTAGGCAGGTAGGGTAACAGAGTCCTTAGTAATGTTTTCCTTTTCACAAAAAGCATCCCCCAAATCATTTCTTTTCTAACAAAGAGCCGCCTGTAAAATCAAGCTGCAAGCATAAATAAGCAAGTTGGAAGCTTCCTTAGGTAAATGCTGGCAGCTGTGCCAATAAGAAAAGGCTATCTGAGGGCCAGGCATGTTCAACATGGCAGCTCCATCTTCTCTTCTGTCAACCCCATGTATGGTAAAGAACAGATAACATGACGCTGGCCAGGTAGAAAACCCATGTGCATATATAAAAGATTAAGGTGGGGTGGACAGCTTTTTCACGCACTAGGCAAATGGGCAAATGTCACACCTGGTCTGACCAATCTCTCAGGCCCTATGTAAATCAGATCCCGCCCCTTAAGCTGCTCTATGAAACCCCATGCTTTTCACCGAGAAACCAGAACACCCACTTAGGTGCTCCTCTCTCTGCAGGAGAGAGAATTATTCTCTTTTCTTTCTTTTGCCTATTAAACCTCCACTCTTCAACTCACTTCTTGTGTCTATATCCTCGATTTCCCTGATGTGAGATGACAAACCTTGGGTATTTACCCTAGATAACAACACCGCTTCAATGTGCTTTCTTCTAGCCAACATATGGGCAAATGACCCAGTCTAGGTTAATTTACCATTTTATTTATAGAATTTGAATCTTGATCAGAAGACAAAAGATTGAAACTAGATGTTTCTAAAATTGGCATCCATCAGTTAGTCTTCTTCAACATCAATTAGGTTTTTTGCCACAATAATATTATGCAACCAACTACTCAGTGATTAAAAGAATAAGCATTTCTTTTGGCTCATAAATCTGCAGATCAGTTATTTAGGCTGGGCTTTGTTTAATGGTTCGTCTTTGGGCTGAGTTCACCCACATGTTTGGTGTGTGATAACAAAATAGTAACAGCAAACAAGCACTATTGTGCAAACACTTTTCAAGCTTCTCCTTATGTCATATTAACTAACATCCCATTGACTAAGACAAGTCCTGTAACTGAGTTCAGAGTGAAGGAGTGGAACAGAAAGGCACATCTGGAGTGGTGGGAGAACACTGCAAAGTCACATGACAAAGGGTGTACACAGATATAGAGAGAGAAAGAATCCTAGCCATTAATGCATTCTTTCTGCTACACACACTAACCCAAACCCATTCAAATTCCTCTCCTCTTTTCTCATTCGAGTTCTTTACTCTTCCTTTCAATTCTGTAAGCTCTCCCACGGCCATCAGAGACTATTCTTTTTATCTCTAAATCCAATTTAAAATGGATTTTGGATCATCATGGTGAACGGGAGGCAGGACTAGATTGCAGCTCCAACTGGGACACAGAATCATTCAGAGGCTCGCGTTATGAACTTTTGCAAGAACAAATCAGCAATCCCGAGAGGACCCACAGACTCTATGAAGGAAGCACACTGCTCCTGAAGGACCAGGGAAACACCCTAGGTACTCAGCTGCAGCAAGACCTGCACAAGGAAAGGAGACTCTGAGCTCAGACAGGCCTAGCCCTACCCCCACCCAATAGTTCTTCCCTACCCACCCTGGTAGCAGAAGACAAAGGGCATATAATCTTGGGAGTTCTAGGGCCTGCCCACCACTGGATCCTCTTTATACTACCACAGCTGATGCTCTCTGGAAAGCGCCACCTCCTGGCAAGAGGCCAACCAGCACAAAAATAGAGCACTAAACCGCCAAACCTAAGAATCCTCATAGAGTCCACTGCACTTCCCCCCAACCCCTACCACCTCCACCAGAACAGGCGCTCTGTGCAGACAGTCTCCAGTACCAGCCCAGAGCCGGGTAGACTTGCTGGGTGGCTAGACCCAGAAGAGAGATAATAATCACTGCAGTTCGGCTCATAGGAAGCCACATCCATAGGAAAAGGGAAGAGTACTACATCAAGGGAACAACCTCTGGGACAAAAGAATGTGAACAACCTTCAGCAGAAGACCTTCCTTCTGACAGAGCCCAACCAAATAAGGAACCAGAAAACCAACTCTGTAATATGACAAAACAAGACTCTTTTAACATCCCCCAAAAAATCACACTAGTTCACCAACAATGGATCCAAACCAAGAAGAAATCCCTGATTTACCTGAAAAGGAATTCAGGAGGTTACTCATTAATCAGGGAGGCACCAGAGAAAAGTGAAGCCCAATGCAAGGAAATCCAAAAAGTGATACAAGAAGTGAAGGGAGAAATATTCAAGGAAATAGATAAAGAAAAAAAAAATAAAAAAATTCAGGCAACACTGGACACACTTATAGAAATGCAAAATGCTCTGGAAAGTCTCAGAAATAAAACTGAACAAGTAGAAGAGAGAAATTCAGAGCTCAAAGACAAGGTCTTTGAATTAACCCAATCCAACAGAGACAAAGAAAAAAGAATAAAAAAATATGAACAAAGCCTCCAAGAAGTCTGGGATTATGTTAAATGATCAAACCTAAGAATAATCAGTGTTCCTGAGGAAGAAGATAATTCTAAAAGCTTGGAAAACATATTTGGCAGAATAATCAAGGAAAACTTCCCTGGCCTTGCTAGAGACCTAGACATCCAAATACAAGAAGCACAAAGAACACCTGGGAAATCCATCACAAAAAGATCATCACCTAGGCACACTGTCATCAGATTATCCAAAGTTAAGACAAAGGAAAGAATCTTAAGAGCCGTGAGACAGAAGCACCAGGTAACCTATAAAGGAAAACCTATTAGATTAACAGCAGATTTTTCAACAGAAACCTTACAAGCTAGACAGGATTGGGGCCCTATCTTCAGCCTCCTCAAACAAAACACTTATCAGCGAAGAATTCTGTATCCAGCAAAACTAAGCAACATAAATGAAGGAAAGACATAGTCTTTTTCAGACAGACAAATGCTGAGGGAATTTACCATTACCAAGCCACCACCACTAAAGAACTGCTAAAAGAGGCTCTAAATCTTTAAACAAATATTGGAAACACATTAAAACAGAACCTTTTTAAAGCATAAACCACACAGGACCTATAAAACAAAAATACAAGTTAAAGCAAAAACAAAGTACACAGGCAACAAACAGCATGATGAACGCAACAGTACTTCACATCTCAATACTGACATTGAATGTAAATAGCCTAAATCCTCTACTTAAAAGACACAGAAACACAGAATGGATAAGAACTCACCAATCAACTAACTGCTGCCTTCAGGAGACTCACCAAACACATAAGGACTCACATAAAGTTAAAGTAAAGGGGTGGAAAAAGGCATTTCACACAAATGGACAGCAAAAGCAAGCAGGGGTAGCTAGTCTTGTATCAGACAAAACAAACTTTAAAACAACAGCAGTTAAAAGAGACAAAGCAGGACATTACATAATGTAAAAGCCTTGTCCAACAGGAAAATATCACAATCCTAAACCTCTATGCACCTAACACTGGGGCTCCCAAATTTATAAAACAATTCCTAATAGACCTAAGAAATGAGAAAAACAGCAGCACAATAATAGTGGGGGACTCCACAGTACTCCACTGACCAGCACTAGACAGGTAATCAAGAAGGAACATCAACAAAGAAACAATGGATTTAAACTATACCTTGGAACAAATAGACTTAACAGATATATACAGAACATTTCATCCAACAACCACAGAATACACATTCTATTCAACAGCACATGGAACCTTCTCCAAGATAGACCATATGATAGGCTATAAAATGAGCCTCAATAAATTTGGGACAATTGAAATTATATCAAGCACTCTCTCAGATCACACTAAAATAAAACTGGAAGTCAGCTCCAAAAGGAACCTTCAAAACTATGCAAATACATGGAAATTAAACAACCTATTCCTGAATGAGCATTAGGTCAAAAACAAAATCAAGATGGAAATTAAACAATTATTCGAATGAATGACAATAATGACACAACCTATAAAAGCCTCTGGGATACAGTGAAGGCAGTGCTAAGAGGAAAGTTCCCAGCCCTAAATGCCTGCATCAAAAAGACTGAAAGAGCACAAACTGATATTCTAAGGTCACACCTCAAAGAATTAGAGAAACAAGAAACAGAATAAAGAAAATAACCAAGGTCAGAGCAGAACTAAATGAAATTGAAACACCACCACCAAAAAATACAAAAGATAAATGAAACAAAATGCTGATTCTTTGAAAAGATAAACAAAATTGATAGGCCATTAGCATTAACCAAGAAAAGAAGAGAGAAAATTCAAATAACCTAAGAAACAAAAACAGGAGGTATTACAACTGACACCACTGAAATTAAGATCATTTAAGGCTACTAAGAACAACTTTACATGCATAAACTAGAAAACCTAGAAGAGATAAATAAGTACCTGGTAAAATACAACCCTCCTAGCTTAAATCGGGAAGAATTAGACACCCTAAATAGACCAATAACAAGCAGCAAGATTGAAATGGTAATTTTAAAATTACCAACAAAAAAAAGTCCAGGACCAGAAGCATTCACAGCAAATTCTACTAGACATTCAAAGAAGAATTGGTACCAATCCTTTTGACACTATTACACAAGATAGAGAATGATGGAACCCTCCCTAATTCATTCAGTGAAGCCAGCATCACCCTAATATCAAAACCAGGAAAGGATACAACCAAAAAACAAAACACAGACAGATATACTTGATGAACACAGATGCTAAAATCCTTAACAAAATACTGGCTAACCAAATCCAACAAAATATCGAGAAGATAATCAACCATGATCAAGTGGGTTTCATACCAGGGATTCAGGGATGGTTTAACATACACAACTCAATAAATGTGGTACACCACATAAACAGAATTAAAACAAAAATCACATGATCATCTCAATAGATGCAGAAAAAGCATTCGACAAAATCCAGCATCCTTTATGATTAAAACTCTCAGCAAAATCAGCATGCAAGGGACATACCTCAATGTAGTAAAAACCATCTATGACAAACCCACAGCCAACATAATACTAAATGGGGAAAAGTTGAAAGCATTCCCTCCGAGAATCAGAACAATACAAGGATGCCCACTGTCACCACTCCTCTTCAACATAGTACTGGAAGTGCTAGCCAGAGCAATCAGACAAGAGAAAGAAATAAAGGGTATCCAAATTGGTATTCCAATTTGGTATCCAAAAAGGTATTCCAAAGAGGAAGTCAAACTGTAACTGTTTGCTGATATGATCATTTACCTTAAAAACCCTAAAGACTCCTCTGGAAAGCTCCTAGAACTGATAAAAGAATTCAGCAAAGTTTCCAGATACAAGATTAATATACACAAATCAGTAGCTCTTCTATACACCAACAGTGACCAAGTGGAGAATCAAATCGAGAACTCAACTCCTTTTACAATAGCTGCAAAACAAAACAAAACAAAACTTAGGAATATATGTAACCAAGGAGTCGAAAGACCTCTACCAAGGAAAACTACAAAACACTGCTGAAAGAAATCACAGATGACACAAACAAATGGAAACACATCCCATGTTCATGGATGGGAAGAATCAATATTGTGAAAATGACCACACTGCCAAAAGCAATCTACAAATTCAGCACAATCCCCATCAAAATACCACCATCATTCTTTACAGAATTGGGAAAAACAATTGCAAAATTCAGATAGAACCAATAAAGAGCCCACATAGCCAAAGCAAAACTAAGCAAACAGAACAAATCTGGAGGCATCACATTACCTGATTCCAAACTACACTACACGGCCACAGTCACCAAAACAGCACAGTACTGATATAAAATAGGCACACAGACCAATGGAACAGAAGAGAGAATCCAGAAATAAACCCAAATACTTAACAGCCAACGGATCTGCAACAAAGCAAACGAAAACATGAAGTGGGTAAAGGACACCCTATTCAACATACGAGGCTGGGATAATTGGCAAGTCACACGTAGGAGAATTAAACTGGATCATCTCTCACCTTATACAAAAATCAACTCAAGACGGGTCAAGGACTTAAGTCCTGAAACACATCAAGGACTAAGACCTGAAACTATTAAAATTCTAGAAGATAAAACAGGAAAAACCCTTCTAGACATTGGCTTAGGCAAGGATTTCATGATCAAGAACCCAAAAGTGAATGCAATAAAAACAAAGATAAATGTCTGGGACTCAATTAAACTAAAGAGCTTTTGCACAGCAAAAGGAACAGTTAGTAAACAGTCAACCCACACAGTGGGAGAAATATCTTCATAATCTATACCTCTGACAAAGGACTGACATCCAAAATCTACTACAAACTCAAATTAGCAAGAAAAAAAGAATCCCATGAAAAAGTGGGCTAAGGACATGAATAGACGATTCTCAAAAGAAGATCTAAAAATGACCAACAAACATATGAAAAATGTTCAACATCACTAATGACCAGGGAAACGCAAATCAAAACCACAATGTGCTACCACCTTACTCATGCAAGAATGGCCATATTCAAAAAATCAAAAAAGAGTAGATGTTGGTGTGGATGCAGTGATCAGGGAATGCTTCTACACTGCTGGTGGGAATGTAAACTAGTACATCCACTGTGTAAAACAGTGTGGAGATTCTTTAAAGAACTAAAAGGAGAACTACCATTCGATCCAGCAATCCCACTAACTGGGTATCTACCCAGAGGAAAAGAAGTCATTATATGAAAAAGATACTTGTACATGCATGTTTATAGCAGCATAATTCACATGGAACCAACCCAAATGCCCATGAAACAACGAGTAAAGAAACTGTGATTATATATATATATGATGGTATATTACTTAGCCATAAAAAGGAATGAATTAACAGCCTTGCAGCAACCTGGATGAGATGGCAGACTATTATTTTAAGTGAAGTAACTCGGGAATGGAAAACCCAAACATCGTATGTTCTCACTGACATGTGGGAGCTAAGCTATGAGAACACAAAGGCATAAGAATGATACAATGGACTTTGGGGACTTGCGGGGAAGAGTGGTAGAGATGCAAAGGATAAAAGACTACAAATACGGTGCAGTGTATACTGCTCAGGTGATGGGTAGACCAAAATTTCACAAATCACCACTAAAAAACTTACTAATATAACCTAACACTGCCTGTACTCCAATAACTCATGGAAAAATTTAAAAAAAAATTTAAGAGGGAAAATAAAATGGATTTTGGTTGAATACCACCAAAACACACTAACGTAAACTTTAATATGCTTACTGTACACATACACTTGCATTATTTTATTTCTTCAGATTTCCTAAAACAGGAGTAGGAAACAACTATATTTAGAGCTGTGTACCCCTATTTGCCAGTCTTTTTTTTCACTTGTGTAAGTTCAAAATTGATTTCTGCACACTTTGACATTATAGGGAATCAGCAATTCAACTAATAAATTTAATGAGCAAGTGATACACTCAAGTGGCTGTGATACCTAGTACCCTTACTTTCTCAAAACATCATTTATTGCTTATTTTTAAAAACTAATAAAAATATAAAATTACCTTATGTAGTTGCTTATTACCTGCCCTCCCCAACTAGATCTAAGCTTTGTGAAAGTTGGGTCATTGTTCATTTTGCTCACTGCATTCTCAATATCTGAACATGGTGTAGCATAGAGAGAGCCTCAATAAATGTTTTTTCAATTGACTTAACCTCAATTGGTACAACATAGAGTTCTTTAAACAGTAGTTTTAAAGCATATTTTCCAGTTATTTCAGTTTCCAAATTTTCATTTTTATTTTTTTTTGGACAAAGTTTCATCTTTGTTGGCCAGGCTGGAGTGCAGTGGCGTGATCTCAGCTCACTGCAACCTCCACCTCCTGAGTTCAAGTGATTCTCCTGCCTGAGGCCTCTTGAGTAGGTGGGATTACAGGCGCCTGCCACCATGCCTGGCTACTTTTTTGTGTTTTTAGTAGAGGTGGGGTTTCATCATGTTGGCCAGGTTGGTTTCAAACTCCTGACATCAGGTGATCCGCCTGCCTCGGCCTCCCAAAGTGTAGGCATTATAGGCATGAACCACCATGCCCGGTCTAATTATTCATTTTTCTAACTCAACTGTAAATCAAAATTTTATTCTTGCCACCCAACAGTACATAGAGAAAAAAAGAAACAGCTTTGTTTTAGTTGTCATAATTGCTAATGGATTGTGGGCACTAAACCCTACAATCAAGGGGATATGCTAATTAAGAATATAAAGGAAAGCACAAAGTGGGTAATGACATAATACGACTTTATTCAGAAGGCAAAAAATAACAAAATACACATTCTAAAGTTCAGTATATTTGCTTTACCAAGAACTTGTTTTTGTTTTCAAGGGCAGCTGCATGAAACGTCTAGGAGAGAAAACGAGCCTAAGACACCTGTGGTAAATCACAAAAATGGCTACAAATATCTTTCTCAGATGCACACCCCTTCACAGTGTGACTTTGCAGCTCTTTCCTTTAAGAAATAGGGTCTGTGTCTTTGTTTTTTGAATCTGAGTTTAGCCATGGAATTTGTCTGGGCCAAGGGGACATCAGTATCCATGATGTAACTAGATGTGTGAAAAGTGCTTTTGCATTAGGGCTTACACTTTCTCCAAGTTTTTCTAGATCCCTGAGACCACCATGTGAGGAAGCTTGTTACAGCCTATTGAAAGATAAGTCACTACATACAAGAGGTAAGGTGTCTTAGCTGAGCCTAACCCCCGCAATCAGACCACAAGCTTTCAACCAAGGTCAACCAATTAAACAATAGTCAGTCACATGGGTGATACCACTGGAGACTATCCAGCCCCCACCAAGCCAGTCCAGACCAGAAAAATTGTCCCACCAACCCACAGAATCACGAAAACTACTAAATGTCTATTGTTTTAAACCATTAGGATATGATGTGGTTTGTTACACAGTAAAAGCTACTCTTCCTCTGAAATACTAGCTGTTGATAATAAGAGGGCTAAAGGCATCACCAATATTGAGAAAATAAGAAATCTTTTGAGTTGAAGTGAGAAATAAAACAACTAGAAAATCACAGTAATAAGGGGTTTATAAGAAGATGACTGTTGAAAGTTTAATTTTAAATTCTAGGGCTTAATTTCTTTAAGGGGCTAATAAAAAGATCCTTTTTAAAAAGAGCTAAGTATATTTTTATAAAAAAGTACTTTGCACAAAGGCCACAGTTATCAAGAACTTTGCTAAACTGATTGTTATTCTCCACATTTCTAAACTGACCAATTTTGTTTTCTCAACTAAGAAATCACATTCTTCTCTTAGAAATGGTTCTTTAAGTGACATCATTAGGCAAAGGACTAAGTCTTTTTCATCACCTTATCTGGCAGGCCAAATAATACATCTGAAGTAATTTTCCAATGTTTAGGTACAGAATATTAGCATGACCATGTAGAATGTAAACTAATGTAAACCACTAATAATACTTTCTGAGCTTTTCAGTAAAATATATTTTTCTCTCATTTATAACCCAGAAGAGATTGTATCATATGCCCCTCTTATTGTAGCCTAGAAGACCTCAGATAAGCTCCACACTAATAACTTTAGAAATTCTGATGACTTTCATCTGAGGAAGACAGATAATAAAGAAATGTAACAGGGTGTTAAAATTAAAGTTTTGAAGTCAGAAGATACCGTATATGTGAAATTCCAAAACCCAATTACCATTTGCACAATTTACAAAGGCAGTATCAAGAAGTTGCTCCTGAAGTCTTGAGCTGCCTCATCCAGTAAGAGAAACACAGATGGACCTGCAGAGAGGGGAATACTTTTGAGATGTTCACCTTTGGAGAGAGTGCACTGCTATGTTGTGACTGAGGGATGAGAGGTGGCAAGTGTAGGGTAGGTGCTACTTCCTTCACTTCAAGCATAGTGAAGGTATTTCTCATGAAACTGCAAGGAGAACTAGAGCAACATTTCTTGAAGGTGCAGGTCTTAGAGAACTTGTGCTAGCTCACACCTAAGATAGCCAGCACAGATAGTGGCCTGAGCCACAGCTGTGCAGATCACATGTGGGTTATAATGGAGAGGGAGTTGGTGTGGGTTATCCTGGGTCTCCTGGAGAAGCAGAGTGACCTTGGAAAATGAGAAGCTGAAAGTAAACACTACCTAGGAGTGGAGAAGGGCATTTAAAGGGGTTACCAGCAATAGATACAGGCATTTTCACAGTCCATGTGAACTGCAGGAGAGAGGTACCCAGAAGGAAACTGAGAGTGGACGAAAAATTCCCACAAGAAACAGTCTGCTTTCAACCTATGCTATGATCAGTGAGTATGAGATCAACTCCCCAAGGGTAGCAGTTCACATAGGAACTTCCAATTTTCTTACCTTTCCTCTCTCCTAGCTCCAGCACTGGAGGGGTCAGCACTGGGAGAAAGGACCAGATGGAGAAAGGATAAAAATCAGAGAAGCTGCCAACCACTGTCCCCTCTCCCCACTATGTGCTTTCAATGAGCAAGAAGGGGGTTGAGCATGTGATTGATAATAAATCAAGTTCCAGAGTTCTGATTACTTAAATATTTTAATATCTGAATTAAGATTGTATTATGACTTAACTTTATAGTATTGTTATCTGAGAGAGAAGTTAAAAAAGAAGGGCCTGCTAACATTTTCAATTAAAGAAAAATAAAAGATTACACAAGAAAAATTACAATTGGACCACATCACAAGCCAGGCTGGCTTAACGTACTGATTACACTAACAATGTTCAGCTTATAGATTGCAATTATGTAAATATATTTTATAGAAACTTAAATGTGAAGAGGCTCTAAGATTCTGTAGGAAAGTACAGTGCCTTTTTCCTATCCAATATTTATGGACTCAACTGTATTACCTAAAATCCATATGTTGAAGTTCTTAACCCCAGTACTTCAGAGTGTAACTGTATTTGAAGATAGGGTTTTCAAGTGTTAATTAACTTAAAATGAGATCCATTAGGAGAGAAAAGACCATGTGAAGGAACAAGAAGAACATGGTCATCTACAAGCCAATTAGAGAGGGCTCAGAAGCACCCAACCCTGGTGACAACTTACTCTCCGACTTCCAGCCTCCAGAACTATGAGAAAATAAGCTTCTATTGTTTATGCCACCCAGTCTGTAGCACTTTTTTATGGCACCCCTAGTAAACCAGTAACATTATACACAATTAGGAAGGGAAGAGGGATTTAGTAATTTGCAGGACATTTGTGTAAGGTTCAATTTAATTTTTGAAAAATTTCCTTGACCTATTATAACCTTTCTTTCCCTCTCAAAATACAGGTTCAAGCACAATAATTCTAGTAGTCATCACTACTGTGGCATGCTTTTCTCTGAGAAAATACTTAAGGTTCTTTGGAGCATTCATAAACTTTTCATCACCCTTGATTCTGCAGGCAGGAACCATCTATAATATTATTCAATCAGGTATGAGGCTTCAATACAATGTAGGACCACTTTCAAGTATATTATTAATATACCCCTGTTGGCAATAGATTAGAAATTGTATTCCTGTCTGTATCAGAGGAATTAGGTTTGATATCATACAGAATTAAGATGTAGGATTATATTTTAATTCACAGTCTACTTTCTATTTGTTTGAGGTGTTTCAGCAAACAAATCAGAACAGTTAGTGAATTTGGAAGCAAGTTTAACTACTGCAGGAAACCTCACTTCTCTACACTATTGATATGATTTGTCTATGAGAAAAAGGTTTTAAAATGCAATTAGACTTGTCAAATAGCTACTGTTAGAAGGTATAACTGACCCAAACCAAAATCATTGTATTTTGTAGGCATTAGCTAACATTTAATGAACTGTCTTACACAAACTCATTCACCAAAGCAATTAACTGATTAACCTGGGACTACTGTTTTTAGTTTCAGGAAGTTCTACCAGAAGTTTTATTAATTTCACAGTATATATATTGAAGTTATTGTATAGCTAACAAGGTCAACTCTAAATATCTACATTAAAATAGTTTAAGCTAATTGTAATTCCACTTCCACGATGTGGTTTAACCAAGGACTTATAAAAGTACTTAAGCAGATTCACAGCTGTATCTTTTGAGGAAAATGTAGACTATATTTGGTGGTATCATTGCTGACATTTCCATGCAAAAATGCAAAGCTATAGCTAGCAAATAGGTTAAATTCTTATATTTTCACAATAGAATGACAACTCTTCCAGTCAAAAGGCATCTATTTGGAAATGGAAATGGAAAATAACAGTTATTATCAATAGTATTATAATACTCCTGGGTCTGACAATTACGGATAATACATGGAAAATGTAGTGACAGTGATTTCTAGCTGTGTGACCATAAGCAAGTTTCTTCTCTGTACCTTATCTGCAAAATGAGAGTAAGAGTTACCAATTTGTGTAAAAGAATAAGTAGATACATATAATTACATGAATACATATTACTATGTGCAAGGCATTTTTCCGATAAGGAAATGAAAAGATGAACAATAATCTCAAACCTTAAGGAGAATCTACGTGCTTGCAGTACACTGACAGATGACCCAAATTAATGACCTCCCTGTATCTACCCTCCTCATAATAACTTTGAAACTCCTCCAGTCAAGAAGTAAACTCTATTTCCTCACCTTTTAAATCCAGGCTGGACTTGTCACTTGCTACAGCCAACAGAAAGTGGGAAAAATTAGAGTGTGGCAATTTTGAGCCCAGGCCTCTGCTCTCCCTTGGTTGCTCAGTCTTTGCCATGAGAACATGCCTGCATTCTTCAACTGGATAATGAGAGACATGCAGCCTAATTACCTGCTATTGCTCTAGTTATGAGCAAGCTAACTCCAGACATGAGTCCATTCTAGAGTAGCCAGACTGCAGAGAACCTACCAGCTTACTGCAGATGTATGCATAAACCAGTCATGATTAGCTAAACACAGCCCAGATTAAGAGCAAGCCCAGAAGACTAAAAAGCAATAATGGTTTGCGAATGGCATGTTATGCACGAACAGCTAAGCAATGTTAACATTCATTGCCAATTTAGTCTTAACCCTTAACTCAAGAACATGATTCTGATAGTAATCCCCCCAAAACAGGGCCCATACTTGGTATATGTCGAATCTAAATTATTTTTTAGGGGTTGTGAAGTTGGAACTGTGTTTTCTTTGAATGCAACTCTATACAGACACTCAGAGACCACCAGAGCCAAATCCTGTTTTAAAATACATTTTGTTTGGCGAGTAAACAAACAGTACTTTTAAAAGCTTTGGATTTGATTCCCTTTAGGAGGTATACATAGTCTTTGGTATTCTGTATTCCTACCAATTCCTATTATTTTAATCAGCCCAATTTACACATATGTTACTTGCTTGACCATATGGATATTTCAGGTTGCAATGCTTAGTGTAGATTTTGACTGTGGGTTTTTGTGATTTTTTTTAAGTAGTATATCTCTAATTCAACATAGAATTTCTTACCAGCACAATAAGGCATGAAAAAATATACAAAATGCACACAGATTAAAAAGGAAAAAATATAACCAGATTTGTAGATGGCATAATGATCTGCATAGAAAATAGTAAGAAATCAATGAAAATAACTTCTAGAACTATTAAATAAGGTTTAGCAAGTTTAGCAAGGGTACAAAATCAACATTAAAAATCAATTACATTTCTATATACTAGCAATAAACATATGGAAACTGAAATTTAAAGAACAGTGTCATTTACAAGTGCTCAAAAAATAAATATTTAGGTATAAATATAACAGAACTTGAAAAGAATCATATGCTGAAAACTATAAAATGCTGATGAAAGAAACCAAAGAAAACCTAAATAAGTGGAGATGATGTACTAATTATATTCATGGATTAGAAGACCCAACATAGCAAAGATGGCAGTTCTTCTCAAATTGATCTGTAAGTTTAACATAATTTCTATTCAAATCTTGGCAAGATATTTTGGAAAACATAAACAAGTTTCTTTTAAAGTTTACATGGAAAGGCAAAGGAATTAGACTAATAGAATTTTTAAAAAGAATAAAATGGGAGGAAACATTCTACCCAATATTATGTTTTACTATACAGCTTCAGTAATCAAGACAGTATAGTATTGAAAAGATAAACACATAAATCAATGGAACAGAATAGAGAACCCAGAAACAGACCAACACATAGATGGATAGCTGATTTTTGACAAAGGCGCAAAGGAAGGATTGTGAGTAGAGGGAGGATTGTCTTTTCAACAAATGGTACTAAAGCAACTGGACACCTACAGGCAAAAGCAAACAAACAAAAAACCCCCCCAAAAATATAAACCTCATATCTTATATAAAAATCAATTCACAATGGATCATAGGTTTGAGTAAGTATCATAGGTTTGAGCATAAACCTATAAAACTTTTAAAATAAAATGCAGAAAATCTTTGAAACCTGTAACTAGGTAGAGTTCTGGCCAGGCGTGGTGGCTCATGCCTGTAATCCCAGCACTTTGGGAGGCCAAGGCGGGTGGATTACCTGAGGTCAGGAGTTTGAGACCAGCCTGACCAACATGGTGAAACACCATCTCTACTAAAAAAATGCAAAAATTAGCTGGGCATGGTGGCAGACACCTGTAATCCCAGTTAATCAGGAAGCTGAGGTAGGAGAATCAATTGAACCCGGGAGCTGGAGGTTGCAGTGAGCCAAGATCGCGCCATTGCACTCCAGCCTGAGCGACAGAGTGAGACTCCGTCTCAAAAAAAAGAGAGAGAAAAAAAGAGTTCTTAGATATGACACAAAAGGCACTATCTATAAAATTTAAAAAACAGATAAATTAGACTCCATCTGAACTAAAACCTTTACTATTATGAAAGACCCTGTTAAGAGGATGAAAAGACAAGCTACAGGCTGAGAGAAAATATTTGCAAAACACAAACATGACAAAGGACTTGTATCTTGAAGACACAGGCATTCACTCCTTGTTTTGCACAGCAGTAGGACCATAAAAGTGGCCATGCAAGCTGAAACCACACAACACAATCTTAAATCTTAATCAGTGGGAAGTTATGATTGTTCTATGACCTTTAAAAATTTGTTAAAACTTTCTTACTACTGGCAACAGATGTACAGGTAAATTTTAAGAGTAGTAAAACTAATATTTATTTAATACATTGTAATTTAAAGCATTAGAAACTTTTAGAATTAAAGTGCTTTCTATCTTTCTAAAAAAACACCAGTAATAGTTTAAGCAGTGTCTTCTCATGATATAACACAATAGAGCAAGCATTCTTTCTTTGCTTGGCCAATTGTCATACTCCTTTCTAACTCTGGGTCAGTTTTTGACGTTTTACCTTTTGCATTTTCAATGTCATGAGATATCTTTAAGAATTCCTTAAATGCGAACATATATTTCACTTCCTCTGGGACATCTTCCTTCTTTCCTTATTTATGCCAACAGTTTTGCCGTCACTAAATTTCTCTGGCTGGATGCATATGTAGAGTCTCTTGTTTGAATGGCAGCAGGATCAACATTCTCAGTCAACCATTTCATCTAAAACCCCACAAATGGTTAATTCAAATTTCACTTCCAGTGTTGTAACTTTTTGTTTCTGTGCTGTACTTTCATCTCTGTGGCCAAATCTCTCTTTCAATTATCCATTTTTGTAAAATGTCAAGTGGGTTTATTACTGGGAGACGAGGAGGCAACAAAACCAAACATTTGCTGTCTGTCTTAATAAGAGATGTGCAATGGTCAGTCATGAACAAATTTTCAAAAAAGTAATTGGTCAATGACCATATATACATTTGTTATATTGTGATTTGTAGACTGTAAGAGGGAGTACTTTATGCAATCACAGTTAATATGTCATGGTAACTTCAATTTGAACCATTTAAGTCATGGCAAGTGGAAGTCATACATATTGAAATTCTGCAAAAGTGAGGGCTGCCTATATAAATAACTCTGAAAACTCAACAGTAGAAAAAAAAAAAAGAATCAGGCTGGGCACAGTGGCTCACACCTATAATCCCCGCAATTTGGGAGGCCGAGGCGGGCAGATCACGAGGTCAAGAGATTGAGACCATCTTGGCCAACATGGTAAAATCCCATCTCTACTAAAAATACAAAAATTAGCTGGGTGTGCTGGTACGCGCCTGTAGTCCCAGTTACTCGGGAGGCTGAGGCAGGAGAATCCCTTGAATCCAGGAGGCGGAGGTTGCAGTGAGCTGAGATCACATCACTGCACTCCAGCCTGGTGACAGAGCAAGAGTCTGCCTCAAAAAAAAAAAAAAAAAATCAAATTACACAGTGGGCAAAAAACATGAACAGACAATTCACCAAAGAGGATATATGTTATAGACACTGAATATATACTCAACATCTTTAGCTGTTAGGGACAAATTAAAACCATGATGCTAAATCACTAAACACCCATTAGAACAAGTGAAAAACATTTTTTTAATCCTGACAATATTAAATGCTGGTGAGGATTTGGAGAAACTAGATCTCTCATACATAGCTAATAACAACGTACAGTTGTACAGTCACTCTGGAAAATAATTTGGCAGTTTCTTAAAAGAAAAACAAATATACAATACCATATAACCCAGCAACTGCATTCTTGGGCTTTTATCCAAGCAAAATAAAAAATTATGCCTACAAATTCATGTGTACATGAATGTTCATAGCATCTTTACTTGCCATAGTCAAAACCTAGAAACCATCCAAATGTCTTTCAGTGAGAGAATGGTTAAACAAACTGTGGTACATTCATATCATGGAACATTACTCAGAAATAAAAAGGAACAACCATTGACACATGCAACAACTGGGATGGATCTTCAAGGGAATTACAGTGAGTGAAAAAAGCCCATCTCAAAGATTACATGCTATGTGATTTCAATTATATTCTCAAAATAACAAAGTTACAGAGATGGAGAACAGATTAGATGGTTGTCAACAGTTAGGAATGCGGTGATGATAAAAGGAGGAGAGGAGGTTTGGTTTGACTATGAGGTAGCACAAGGGATCTTTGTGCTGATGGAACAGTTCTGCATCTTGCTTGAGGTTATGCAAATCTACTCCTGACCAAAGCATATAGAACCACAAAGACACAGACACACACAGACACATATGCACACGAGGGCATGTAAAACTGGTGAAATCTGAGTAAGATTTGTGGATTGTATCAATGTGCTGGTTTTGATATGATATACCATGTTGTATCATGTTATGTAAGATGCTACCACTGGGAGAAACTAGGTGAAGGGCAACTGGGGCCTCTCTGTCCTATTTTTGCAACTTCTTATGAATCTATAATTATTTCAAAATAAAAAGTTAAAAAAAAATGACCTCCAACCCAGTGGCGTCACTTTTAGGAATTTATCCAGGATACACTCACATAGGTACAAAGAAGTTTACACATGAATGTTCACTGCAACCCTGTTTATAATGGCAAAAAGACTGTAGTTAACTCAGACTCTCTCCAATGTTGGCACAGCCATAGGTTGATAGGGTATGCAGCCAGTTAAAAGCCATTTACCGTATAATGAATGCTTACCTCAATTAAAAACACTCTTTTTAAGAAGACAGGGAAAATTTGAATGGATATACAATGATTTCCAAGATATACTATTAAGGGGACAAAGACAGACACAGAAGAATACTAATATCTGTGTTAGAAAGAGAAAGAGGTATTTATACATCAGCTCATTATCTACAGAACAGGCCTGGAGAGGTCCCAGGAATCTGTACATAGTAATTACCTCTAGAAAGAGAAACTGGGTGCCCTTTGAATTTTGTAACAGGTGAATAAATCAATATTCATTAATCTAAAGATTCCCACTACCACTACCACGGTTTCATACTCGGGTCAGTCACCAAGACTTTATTAAATCTCTCTCTGGCTTCCACAGGATTACTTTGCCACAATGCTGTTTTCCTCTTTATGCTCCTCCTGACACTGTATATATTAATGTAAACCACAATTCTAACATGTGACCCTTCCTGATACAATGTACCTTCTAGGACATAGTTTATTCACCACTCTGAAAGAAATCTCTCATGAGCAGCATACCCCACGTATCAGTCAGGATCCAATCAGGAGGGAGACAGAAACCACACCAGTCATTTTTTTTTCCCCATAAAATCTAGATTCTGTACAAACCAGTAATTTAATAGAGAAAATTAAATACAGAAAATTGTTAATAAAAGATGGTTTACTAAAAGTAATAAAGATGATTCTAATGGGTACGGAAATAACAAAGGGAGAAAGAACACTAACAACTCGAGTCATTCCCCAGCACTATTCCAGGGCTGAGATTCAGAACTCATTGGAGAGAGCATAGTTGCCACAGGAACTTGGGCTGTAGATGGAAGAAATTTACCAAGAGGAAAGACCAGAGCTGATCAAATCAGAGCACCTCACCTGGTGGCAGAATCACTGGAGGTTCTCGATAGGCCAAAGGTGTTCTGTAGGGACATTTTACCAGGCAGCAGAGAAACCCGAAGGTGTGGGCCACCATTATGAAGGTTGTTGAGGTTGACCTTCTGCAGGCCAATCCACTGGCAGCCAATCAAATAACAGCACACCAGAACCAGAAAGAGAAGCCTATTCCCCTTGCTATTGCCTTACTGTGTCTCTCCAATGACAAAGCCTAACACTGAACCTGCTCGCAAAGGAGAAACCTGTACAAGGGTCGAGTTTCAACACTGAAAAGCAAGGTGTACCTTAGAGCTCAGAGATAACAAATTGATAACTGGTACGCCCCACAATTTTGAAGATGAATTACAGTGAGGTGATTACTATAATTTAATGGTGTGCTGATGTTATAGAAGTATGCAAGAAGGAAAAAGTGAATCTTTAATTACTCCTTACTAGATATTGCTATTTCTTAATCTTCCATATATATTTGTATGTGTGTGTTCATTTCTTCAGATACAATCTGTAACCATCCCCATATAGGTAGATTTCAAGATTTTGTAGTATCATATGTGTGGAAAATGAAGATCTGATTTTCGTAAATCAGTGAGAACATGGATAAAATTGACGTAAACACATCTTTGTTCAACTGGTTATAAGAGCATTAATTGTGGTCTTTTTATTTTTTTCTCATATGGGCTAATACAATGGCAAATACCTTATGCTGTTCATAATGTGAAGAATCACAAAACCACACATCTGTTATTTGATATGTACAAACTAAGGTAGATTTCACAGATATAAATTTGAGCCGAGTCTTGAAGGGTAAGAACACATTCCAGGCAGGGAAGGAAACATTTACTGAGGTATGGAGATGTGAAAAGGAATGGTGTGTTGAGAGGCTACAAAAGAGTGTATGTGGCGCTCATGTCTTTGGGAGGGAAGGATTAGATGAGGTTGAAAGATAATTAGGCCTTAGGTTTTCTGTATCTTGTTAAATATGTAGATCCCAAGGCTATAACCCACAAAGGACTATTCAGTAAGTTTGGGACAGGGGCCAAGGAATCTGCATTTTAATCACACAACTACCTACCATTGGATGCTAATGCTCATGATCCACACAAGACAAATACTGTATAAAAAGATTTTTACTTAGTGCTACAGGTCTCCAAAGTAGGGCATACACACCTCAGGAACCATGCAAGATAATTCAGCGGGGTGCTAGAAGATACTAAAATACATATTTGTATTTTAATTCAACTTTATTAATAGTTAATATGTGGGTACAGATGCCTTAATTTGATCTGTATACAAGGTGAGGGGAGAACAAGACTTGACAGTGAAGCCTCATTCCCTTGCGTCCAGGATACCATGACAGGTAAGTTTACAGACACTACACAAAATGGAAAGTGGCACAAAAAGATTTCTAGGGAAAAAAAAAAACAATACATTAAAAGATAATCGTAATGATGCAAGCATATGGAAACAAGGAAATGGCAGAGTTAACCCTTCTTCTAACTCTGTATTAGCTCTTTGCCAAATTACAAGGATAAAAAATTATAACATCAGATGACCAGAAGTCTATGAATACTTTTAGAAAAAAGTTTGTGCCGTGTGAAGAACATTTTGAAACATCTTGAATATTAAAAATACTGTATTTTGTGCTTTTGTGGCTGAAAACATATTACCTACCAAAACTTTTGCAGCTTCACCATATAATAATTTAGAAATAATTTCCTGACCTATTTAAAAATCTCCAAAACCTCAATAGAATCTGTTTTAAAAAATATTCCAAAGTGCTTTAGTGGGTTTTAGAAAGCTAGTTGTTAAAAATATGTAAGTTCTGATTAGTTGCAAGAACAAATGTTGTTCATCTTCTAGGAAGGCAAACATGTGTTGTCACTAGGGTTGAGAAATTTAGAATGCTTTCATTCACTCTACTCCTCTGGCTCAGCTGTCACTTCTAAGTTTTGCTGAGATAGCTTACTTTAGGACTGATAGTTACTAGTGTGAGATTTTTCCATGTATTATCTTTTCTACTTGAAGATTACTTAATACTTATGTTATAAATACCCAGTCACTCTGTCAGAGAATACAGGCCTTTGTTATAATGTGCTGCTTGTTTAAAGTTTTTAAGTTATTTTCCTTTATGTGAAGTAATACACACAGAGATATATTGTTTTCGTTTGGATCACTGCATATCCTCAAGATAATGATCTTACCTGAAAAGGGGATTCTTGGTTGCAGTCTCAAGTCTAGAGATGTAATTTTCTTTTTCCTTTGTAAATTCCTCTTTTACCCTGAAATTTAAGAATTTGAATATCTCTTCCTACAAGTTTAATAGCATCTCAAACTCAACATTCCAAAACTAAATTGATTCCTCCAGCTGCTACCACTGCGAAATCTGATCCTTACACAATCTTCCCCATTACAGTATAAACAGAAACTCTATCCTTGGTTACTGAGGCAAAAAAGAAAAAAAAAAGAAGTGTTTTTGATTTGTACCTCACACATTGTAATCCTATCCATCTACTTTCAAAATATTTACAGAATCTTACCTTTTCCTCCACTGATACCACAGGGGTCCAAGTCTGTCATTTCTTGTATACACCGTTGCAATATCCAATGATCTGGTCTCCTGGTTTCTGCCTTTGCTACCAGACTGTGTTCTTCAACAAGGTTGAGTCAATTACTCTTATATCATGTATCATTCCTCCGCTTAAACCTCCTCAAATGGCTTCCCATATGTATCAGCAAATTAAAGCCAAAAGGCTTACATTTATCTACAAGGCTCCATAATCTTGTTCACTGCTGCCTTTGCCCTCATCGCTCACTCTTCTTGCGCCCTCCACCCAGCCAAGTGGATTCCTTAACAGTCCTTTAAATGGCAGGTATGTTCCTGCCTGCCTTAAACTTCCTGTTCCCTATCTGGAATGCTTCTCCTCCCACCCTCACTCTCCCCCTACCACTGCATATTTACCACACTAGATACCTCACTTCAAATTGCTGCTTAAATGTCTTATCTGAGATGTTTCTGACCATCCATGTAAAAGAGTAAATGTTGCCACTACCTTATCCTAACATAGCCTAATCACTCTACTATGCTTTAGTTTTTTCGGTATTACTTATTACCATCTAAGACATATTTATTCATTTACTTTTTTCCACCCAATAAAGAAACTACCATTGCTTTGTTCATCCTATATTCCCAGCAACTAAAATAGTACTTGTCACTGCAGGAAGTAACAATAAATATTTGAATGACGTACCTGCAAAGGTGTGTCCCCACACCTCAACCCCACCCATGTTGCTTGGAACCTATTAAGAGTGAGAGAGAGCCCTTTCGAGCTAAGGTTTCCTACAGTATTTAGAAATTGTGCCCTCCTATATCTTGTTTCCCTTTTTCTCCTTGTGGTTCTTCACTTACTCACATTAAATATCTTAGACTCGTCTTCTGGGTGTTTTCATTTTTGAAATCTCCGTGTCTTTGAGTTTTTACTTTTCCAAAGATAACTACTACTACATGGTATCTCATGCCACTAATTTAGTCCCCAATAGTGGCCTTGCCTCTCTTTTACTACCACATTTAAATGTGGTTTCATTGCTAGAAAGTTTATTTTATACTGTATCTTCTCCAGTGCTTTTTCAAAATTAAAGTTGTCATCCATCTCCACCAGCAATTCTTTTTCACCATCCATTTCTTCTGTGTTCCTGCTCTCTCGATGCTATTTTTCTTCAGGTTTCCTTATTCTTCTTTGTCCACTCACTCCATTTAGCATAAAGCAAACTATGGGATACTCTGAGTGGAAACAAACTTGTGAGCAATAGAAGGCAGCTCTCTTGTGTAGGCTGATTATCTACTAACCAGCAAGTTGCCACTTCTCATCACAGATGACAGGAGGAAAATCTCTTCTAATCTCTGTTGTTGTTTTTTTTTTTTTTTGCTATTTACTTCCCCTCCCCCAGTCTCACGGGGAGATGTGGAATTGGGCCCACCATGCAGCAACCAAACAGGTACTCTGAAGCTAGTCTTCCTAGTACCATACCTACGAACTGCACTGCTTTTCCTCTAAATCCATGTAGCTTTGAAAGCAAGGCTCTCAGTTCAGATACTTGCTGAAGGCTTCATAGCTGCCTGTCTCTAGACCTTCATCTAGATTACAGGAAGAATATCAAAGCAAGCTCTCCTTTCCATATTCTGGTAGAATCAAGGGACTGTATACACTCTTTATTTGCCCAAAGGCTCCAGGCTCACAGCAGCTGCTCTATTCAAGAGAGGGTAGTTGGCAGATGGAAATAGTGATTGAGGGGAGGGAATTTAAGATACATAATCAAACCATCTCCCTAGAACCTGTTTGGATGAAAGGTGAAACTAAGTTTAAAAGCGGGTGGAAAACAAATAAATACAGGGTGACAAGATGAAATACAAGAAAGAGATACAGTAATAGTGCAAAATGTATGACAGAGTAGGAAAGGTGTGGGAGAAATACATATGAATGGACAAGTCCCTGATGGGTGACAGGATGTTTAAAACACTGGAATAGGAGGTAATAAAGAAAAGATTATTATATGCATACAGGTTTGTGAGATATAGCATTAAGAAGTCCTGTTTCTTAGTGGCTTCTGTTTCCTCTGTCATGAAAAGGTGAGGTCACTTCTGGGTGAAAAGTGTAAAGCTGGATCATAGCTGGATCATGACATCTAAGGAACTGGCAAGGGAGCGACTGAGAAGGAAAAACTCAAAATCAATCGCCAAAATAAAAAAGGTAAACAACTTCATGCTTGCTAACATGGAAATGGATTCGGGTAAGATTTAGATAAAATTCAGTATAGCATCTAACCATCTCACTGTAGGCAAAGAAAATTCACAACCTCCCAAGAATTCTCCCCTAAAACTCAGAACAAAGCAAACTGAGGAAATCTGCAGCCCATAGAAAAGTCAAAGAAAAATCCTGAAGAATGAAAATCTTTTCCTACCACACCAAAATCTCCAGGGATTCCTTTTAGCCAGCAACCCAACTCTGGGAACCGCTCAGGATGTTCTCTCTTAGTAATGAGTTGCATATACAACTGGGGAAGTGACCCCAACACTGGCACTTAATGAAACCTTAGAGGGCAGAGCTCAGATTTTCCAACAAAGGTTTTACCCATTTTCAGTATCATTAAGCTACAAAAGTAGCAAAGAATACAAGAACTAGCCTCACATGGGAGCAAATTTAGAAAACAAGACTCAGAGGGTTGGGAAGGCTGTCAATAGTGTCTTGGTAAAAGTCCTCATCATCTGGGCTGATGATGAATGATAAGTATGTTAATTCTTTTTTTAACAATCTGGATGTTGGAGAAAGGCACTGAAATGACCTATACCTTTAACATTTTTTTAATTCATCTTTAAATATATTTTCATCTTTAAATATTCATCTTTAAACATCTAATTAAAGTTTTTAAAGCATGGATCTTGTAAAGCTAATGCCAACCAGTCACCGGTTACCTTCTCCTTGTTGCCATCTTTCTTCTCACTCCTATGCTTGTCATTCTCATTTCAACACTTACTCGAGTAACTGCAGCCCCATAGATCCTTGACTCCTCATTTTAATGAATACCTCCCCCTCTCTACTTCCAAGGTCTTGACTTTTTCTCATCAATATCAGATCACCTCTGAAATCTCGACTTCACACATCCCATCCTCTGACCACCTCCCCCTATCTTTCAGGCTCACTTCACTGTTATCAGATCACAGTACAGCACCACTTTCTCACCATTCACCACCTGCCCTCTATCATGTATTCCTTGAACAGCTTAGATTCCATTTTTCAGTACTACAATTATTACCTTGAAAATATCTTCAACTCTGTGGCCTGCTTCTACTGCCATCAAAATAGCTTAAAAACCTAACTACAATTCTGTATACCTGAAATCAAGCAACTAAATGTCACTGGAGAAAAATCACACTAACTTTGCCTAGCTTTGCTTAAATTCATGACAACCCCAGAAGCATACAACGCTGTCCAGATTAGTATTTTCCCATTAAGCTAAAGTTTTCTTCTCTTCAAATTCCCACATCAAACTGCTTTAGCCTTAAACTACTTTAATGCATGTCAAATTTATTTCATCGTCAGTGACCCTTACACTTCCTTTTTGTCCTCAGCAGTGCATTATGGAATAAAAATACATTATCTAAAAATACAAATATTTAAATATTGTGATATAGTCAAGCCCTTTAAAAACATGAGTGATGCTCAATTGTGCTAAAACAACTGAATGAGCCACAAGGAAGTTCACTTGATCTCCCCCCAACCATTTACAATGACTCGATAAACACTTTCAAACCATTCATTTTAAAGAAAAACGTTTGTATTATTTATCAATTAAAAAAGAGAGAAATAGATGGCCATTACACTTAGAGTATTAACATTGTAAACTCCATGAAGGCAGTTCTTCTGTGAGTATCCATTACTATATATGAAAGTTAATACATTGTATAACTCAATGTTTTCACTTGTACTTTGTTGGCAAAATAATCACAGTCCAATAAAATATTCAAATATAATAAAAAGTATCTCTCAAATGTCTTCTGCTTCACTATGGTCTCAGCCCTATTTACTTATGTAATAGAAATCAGCATTCTCAGATGAGGGTAAATGATAAACCAAATAGTTCTGTGTCAAAGGATGCACAAGTAATTATGAGACAAATTCAACAACAAAGCCTTCTTCAGAGCTACTTTATAATGTTTTCTAGGGTCATTTAAGAAAATAAACAAAAAATTATTTCAACTCACCATAAATGCTGATCATTACATGATTAAATATGAAAGTACTTTAGAAAATGAGAGAAAAAAATGCTTATTTGGCAATGTGCTGTTATTTATACACTAGCACCTTTGAGCCTTAAAAAAATTCAACAGCATTTACAACACATGCTATATCTATTTAGCTATGCAGATGCTCACTGAAAAGCAGATAATCAAAGGAACAGAACAGAATAAAATACATATTTAGTGGGCACTTATGAACTGAATAAAAATTAAGTTTGAATATAGCCCATTAAACTCATCATTAAAGAAATTTTGTTGCAGAAGAGTCACAATTATTGGTACCACTGACATAATGATGCTGTTAATGCCCTGATTATATGAGTACAGTTTGTTTTGAAACTACAAAATGTTAAAATCAGAATGCTCAAACTGTAAAGATAATGTAATTTACCAGGACACACTCTTAATTCTATTACAGTAAGAACATAGAAAATTTGACCATAATCAAACTGTAAGTTCAGCAGAGCATGAAACTTGCTATCACTACGAACTATGATTCTATACGTTATTTAACTCATTAGCAGAAGCTATAAATGACTTCAACTCATTAGTTTTCAAAGTGAAATGTATATTTCAACTATGCTTGACAAAGCTCAATCTTTTCATGTAAAGATAACATTCCAGCCCACAATACAGCTTCTAACTTCTTGGTATGAATGTTTCTGGGGGATTGAAGACAAAGGGAGAATGGAAATGTCCCTAGTGAGCTTAACATAAAATTGGGCAACATGTTTTATTTAACAATTAAACCTAAAATTTAAGAGCTCACCAAACTGGAATCAGAATGAGTAGAACAGGCCAGGCATGGTGGCTCATGCCTGTAATCCCAACATTTTGGGAAGCCAAGGCAGGTGGATCACCTGAGGTCAGGAGTTCAAGACCAACCTGGTTAACATGGTGAAACTCTGTCTCCACTAAAAACTACAAAAATAGACAGGTGTGGTGGTACGCACCCATAATCCCAGCTACTAGGGAGGCTGAGGCAGGAGAACTGTGTGAACCCAGGAGGTGGAGGCGGCAGTGAGCTGAGATCACAGCACTGCACTCCAGCCTGGGCGACAGAGTGAGACTCCATCTCAAAAACAAACAAAGAAAAACAAACAGAATGAAAAACAAAACAAAGGAAAAACAAGAAGAATGAGAAGAATATTTTATCAGTTCACATGGTACCCAAACTTAAACTCTAATTAAGAACCACTTTGAGAAATAGCACCAACTGGTGGTTAAAAATCACTCACAATGCTTACTCTATGTACATAAACTGTATTACTTATTAAGCGCTATAATCAAACTCTGGTTAAATAACTTTCAGTAAATTTAAAGTGGACAGAAATGGAATTCAATGGCAAACAAAATCCTCAGACAGATCATTTGCTTAAATTCGACATAGCATCAATCCCACTTTTTGAATTTTGGCAATAAAACTAGTTTTATTTCATTAGCTTTACTCATATAAAAATGCTTACCGCTTTTCAGTAAATGGAACATATTTATGACTTCCCAGATGCCCTTATAAAGATTACCTAAAATAATACACAGAAACCCAAAACACATAAAAAACCTGCAAGTATTATTATCTATTATATACTAACTAAATGTAAATCTTTATACATTATACATTTTCAATTTTTCCTTAGTTATTATTCCAACAGATATAAACTATGCTGGGATCAACACACTTGCAAATGTGGCAACAAATATTCCAGGATATATAGGACATGGCATTTCAAAATTCCCACTCCAATTCTTAAGTCAACTTCAGTCATTTCTCCACTTTTTATTTCTATCATTAGAATAGCTGGGTGAATCTCAAATACAAGTGAATAAATAGTAGAAATTCAGTTAAGTAATACTAAGGCTAATGTAATTAAATTTTCATGTTGTACTTTTTTAAAGAAAAAGAGCAGCTGCCAACTTTTCAGCTGAGAACAAATTTCTATAGTTCTTATTTTATAAATTACTTCTCAGCATTCTATATGGACTTTAACCAGACAAACCAATGATTTCTTTATTAAGAATCTTTTTTTAAAAAGTATGTGTATATGAAGGGCTTTAATAAACTTCCAAAAAAATTAAAAATAAAAAATTTAAAAACTTATCTTATTCAATTTTGCATTTAAACAAGCAATTTCAAAACACAAAGTTCAAAGCTACTTTCTAATCCATTAATTTGACCAGCTTTTATAAATAATTGTTGTATTTGTAATATAAAATATACTGCTAGTCTCAAAAAATTTTATATACTTTAGTTCAACAAATATTCCTTCCCACCCCTCCAAAAAAGAACAATGTAATCACTTTAATTTTTGTCAGCAGTCACAAAAATTTTTATTTAGGAAAAATATTCCCTTCAATATTTATTAGATAATGAATCTTATTTAAATGAAGAGTTTACTTGTACTTTTCCGTGTAGACCAATTTAAAAGTATGCCACTTTCCTTTCATAAGCAAACTGTATTTGTCTCATTCTGCATGGCAGATCAAATATTAATACTTCTTTCTGCCTTAAAAATTATGAGAATTTCCTCATTATAAATTAGTTGTTTCTATAAGGATTACTGTTGTGCTGCTAAAAACAAATGTTAGTAAAGGTTATGGAGACATGGGAAAAACACAAACTACAATACTAGTTAATAATGAAATACATTAAACATTGTTTAAATATTAAACAGTAAAATACTCTACATTAAATAAATAATTAAAATTGCATTTGTCAGTGGGAATACAGGCCAATACCACCAATAACAGGGATGGTCTAGTGCAAAGGGTGGCCACAAAACAACAAAACAAAAACCAGACACACATACAGACAAGAAGGAAGAGGAAACACATTTAATACTGGCATTGTTTTCAATAACAAATTAAACCAGTGATTCTGAATCCTTCCTGCACATTCAAATTACCTGGAGAACTTTAAAAAAAAAATACTGATGACCAGGTCTTGTCTCAAATTACATGAAAATGGGAATCAAGATTCAGGCATAGGTATTTTTAAAAACTCTCCAAATGATCCTAACATGCAGTCAGGGTTGAGAGCAACTGATTGAAACCTGCATATTTCTTACTGTTCCCTGACTGAGAAGAATGTCCTATGAGTATAGAAATAGAACTTTCCTTTACAGGTTGGGCATACAAGGGTATCTCCAGTTAGCAGTAACTTATGGACGGGTAAGTTATTAATTTATACTTCATTTCCAGTAAAATATCTACTTATACCTCTCTTCATTCCCTGTAATTCTGTACTCTCAAACTCCAAGACAAAGTAGAGTCAAACTACACTTTTATAATAAATTTGTTACACTGAAAATACATTTTTCATTCATGCATATAAGTATTTACTGAATGCCTACTATGTGCAAGGCACTGTGTTAAGTACTGCTATATAGGACCATGACATGGGGGAATAAATAGGGACTGGCTGAAAATTTTTGTTTTTTAGAATAAACAGCTAAAAAATAATGGAATGAAATTAATCACATGGACCTAAATAAGTGACTAAATTATCAAAGAGAAAAAGAGAAAAGAGGTACTTATACTAAGGGTCTGATTTTAAGATAGATGGTTACAGCATATTTGTCCTTTTCCTAATGTTCCTTTACAGTATTTCCATAAGCCTTTGAATATACATAAGGCAAATTCAAAATAGAAAAATAAACCTCGTTCAAAGTAGATGTTCCTAATCTTAACCATATTCCGTATCCAGTAAAGTTCATAAATAAGTACAAATACCAAAAATCTTTATGGGAAGGTAGTTCATATTGACTTGTAGTAGTCTCGACAAGTAATCTTACATAAAAATATCACAGATTCTGGTCCTTGACTATTTCATCATGGAGAAAGTTTACACAACATGTAATTTATTTTGGAAACAGATTTATATGCTAAGAAAGCCTAATGTGAAAGCCTAACGTGAAAAAATTTTTCTTTTATCTTTAAGGAAAGAAGATGGTAAGAAGGTAGGAAAATAGGGGTAGAATCTGTTCAAACCTTGTAAGTATGCTAAAATCTAGTAATTTAAAATGCTGACTGTTCTCTTCTGAAGAGCCTTGTAAATATCATGTGAATAAATATCTTTTCTAGTTACTAGTGGTATGAACTATGTGATTACTTAAAAAACAGTAACTTCCCATTTTTGTGACAGCGTTAAATTTCATTAAGAAGCTAGATAATGTCAGCTTAATACCTATGAAAGGCCTGTTTACCAAAAATATGTTAACCTTGGAGAAAACTGCTGGGAATAAAAATGGAGGAAAAAAAATGATGTAAGACTGTGATCAGCAAAATTCCAATGGTAAAAACAGTTTAGGAAAGCAAAGCTTCCTAGTTGCCTTTAAGTAAAAAAAAAAAAAAATGAAATCAAGGTTCAAGGAAAATGGTCACTTGATGTACCTTGGATGCAACGTTTTGTCTAAAGTAGAGAAATAGTAAAATATTTTACTAAGTTAAAATATAGTTTTCATATTTTACACCATGTTGAATACACACATAAAAATACCAGTGTTTTTCTCTTGTTTCTTTTCAGACAATTAAGCAAATGTTTTCTTTGGTGCCTAGGAGTTTATCAATATTTAGGGATAGTGGAAGATAAGAACTCCAAGACTGACAAGCCTAAAATAGAAGATTTAAAATCCTATACCATAAAAATTAGAATCAAAGGTGGACTAAAGAGAAAGGTAGCTTAAAGTTATACTGCAATAGGGCTGATACATATTCTTCCCCCAACTGGCTCCCAAAATAAAAAATACTACAGCCTATTGTGGTTTTAATCTGTGTTTTGAGATTTTTTTCAAATGGAAAGATATCACAGATGGAAATACATCATTCTAGGTTTCAAAATCACCAAAGTCAGTGAGAAGAATGTACATTCATTTAAATGTAATCATTTGTAAATAAAGAAATCTTGGAAAGGCTGAACAGTTCAAATTGAAGAATTGTTCTTGATTTTTCATCATTCTTTTTAAATAAAGAGTAAGTGTAGATATAGTGTACATACAGATTTTGACATTTTGATCCATTCAAAATAGTCACATCCCTTTGCTTGGTTTTGGATTTTCCAGAGACTAAAATTTAATACCATTCACAACATAGTATTTTTAGTAAAAAGAATTATAGAGCAATGAAAAATCAGAAGATGGCTCAGAGAGCCTTATAATCTCTAAATATACACACATTTATAACCTGCATTTATTTTCTAAAGAAACAAATTTTAAGTAATGCTAATTTAACCAATGGAGAAAAAACTTCTATCAAAATATACAATTTCCATTACAGACTAGAAGGCTAATATTAAAAAAATAGTTGTAAGCCAAAAAGTTTGCTTATATGGATGACAGGCATCATCTCCTTGAAGCACAAAGCATCAAATAAGGTCTTATAAAAGATCAATCTGTGACCTTCTTCATTTTTAAGTTCTTGATAAATTCATAAAGCTTGAGTCTCAATTTCCAGAAATGGAAGAGCCAAATAATTCAGAATCTCAAGTGGGATTTATGCTTTACCATGTACCTGAAAAAAAACATGGTAGGTTATAATGACTATAGGAATTTTAGAATTTTTAGATTAATGCATGTAAAAACAGGCTGACATTTCTTAAAACTTAAAATCAACAGAATAAAATGCTGTTTTCTAGAAAACTGGAAATATAAAGACTTCTGGAAAAAGCTAGAAATAACACTCCTCTTATTAAGTAATATAATCTAAGAGCTTCTAGCTAAAATAATATATATGTTTCACATATATTGTGAGAGACTCGCACGAAGAATGTTACAGATTTTAAGGAGTATACTTCAAAGAGAACCTATTCAGTGGTATTTACTGTGATCATATGCTGTTCTTAAATTTGCCAATTACAAAACTTTTATTGATGTAAAGGGCTTTATGAACACTATACTAATAATTAATTTTTAAAATTCATTTCCTTTTGTGAACCTTCCATAACATAAATCCAGAATCAGAGATCTTTCAGTACTTGCAAAAAAACACAGGGTTCTGTTAATCAAAAGTTCCTTGGATGGAAAATAAGGTTCAAAAAGATCACACAGATAATTAGAGACAGATTACAAAACCAAGACTAAAGTCTAAGTCTTCTGACTCAGTTTAGTGTTACTTCTATCAGGCTATATTAAACTCTCCATCTAAAGTAATTATACAAAAAAATTGTTATTTACTACAGATAAGCATCAAGTTAATGTTAAAAGAAGGAAATTAGAGAATAAGACTGACAAATTTACGCAACTTAAAATTTAACTCAGACAGAAAAATTACAATAAAACACACATAAGCATATTTTAGAATCAGAATTACCTGTCCAATGTTTCCCAAAATCGTAAGAACACTGGTCTATCCAAATGACGTTTGTGATAGCTAAGTTCTAATACTGTTACATCCCATTTCTGAACATTTGGATCCAGACGAACTTCATCATACTTCAGATGGAAGGCTTTAACTACAGAGGGGGTGGAGAGAAGTAATCATTTTTTTATTCAAAATTAAAAAAAAAAAACTTCTTTCTTCTACCAACTGAAGCCACATTATAACTAAAGTGATCTTTTAAAATATTATCTTTAAAAACATTCAGGGTTTATACATGCCAGCCACTGGAGACCAAAATGAGGAATAAGGTAAGATAAAATACACATGGTCCAGTGAAGGACAATAAGAAAAGACTATAAGGGTGGGAGGTTATCACAGAAATACAAGAGTGCAACCATACCTTGGCGATATTGTGGGTTCAGTTCCAGACCACCGCAATAAAGTAAGTATCATAATACAGTGAGTTACACATATTTCCTGCTACCTCATTGCATATTGCATATAAAAGTTACACTAACACCGTATCATAGTCTATATTAAGTGTGCAATAGCATTATGTTTAAAAAACAATGTACATGCCTTAATTAAAATGTACTTTCTTGCTAAAAAAAAAAAAGCTAACAATCATCTGAGCCTTTGGCAAGTCCTAATTTTTTTTTGCGGGTGTAGGATTATGCCTCAATGTTGATGGCTGTTGACTGAATAGGGTGTGGTAGTTGATGAAGGTTAGGGTGGCTATAGCGATTTCAGAAAGTAAGACAACAATGAAGTTTGCTGCACTGATTGACTCTGCCTTTCACAAAAGATTTCTCTGAAGTATGTGATAATATTTGACAGCATTTTACTTACAGAAGAACTTCCTTTAAAATTGGAGTTAATCCTCTCAAATTCTGATGCTTTATGTCATGTTCTAAATCCTTTGTTGTCATTTCAACAATGTTTACAGCATTTTCACAAAAGTGCTCACTGGAGTGAATTCCATCTCAAAAAACCACTTTCTTTGTTCATCTGTAAGAAGGAACTCCTCATCCATTCAAGTTCCAGCATGAGAGTGCAGAATTTCAGTCACATCTTCAAGCTCCACTTCTAATGCTAGTTCACTTGCTATTTCCACACTCTATCTTTACTTCCTCCACTGAAGTCTTAAACCCCTCAAAGTCATCTATGAACCATGAAGGTAGGAATCAACTTCTTCTAAACTCTGGTTATGTTAATATTTTGACTTCCTCCTATTAATCACAAATGTTCTTAATGGCATCTAGAATGGTAAATCTTATCTAGAAAAGCTTCAATTTACTTTTCCCTGATCCATCAGAGGAATCACTATATATAGCAGCTACAGCCTTACAAAACTTATTTCTTAAATAATAAATCCTGAAAAGTCTAAATTACTCCTTGATCTATGGGCTAAGGAATAGATGTGTTAGTAATCATGAAAACAACATTCATCTCCTTGAACACCATCAGAGCTCTTGGGTGACTAGGTACACTGTCATTCAGCACTAATATTTTGAAAGGAATCTTTCTTTCTGAGAAGTAGGTCTCAACATGGGCCTAAAATATTCACTGAATCCTGCTGTAAACAGAAGTGCTGACATTCACGCTTTGTTGTTCCATTTCTAAAGCACAGGCAGAGTAGACTTAGCATAATTCTTAGCGGCCCTAGGATATTTAGAATAGTAAGTGACCACTGGTTGCAACTCAAAGTCCCCAGCTGTATTAGCCCCTAACCAAAGAGTCAGTCTGTCCTCTGACGTCTTGAAGCCAAAGCACAGACTTCTCCACAACTATGAAAGTACCAGATGGGATGGATCTTCTTCCAATAACAAGCTGTTTCATCTACAATGAAAATGTGTTGTTCAGTGTAGTCAACTTCATCAATAATGTTTGCCATATCTTTTGGATAACTTGCTGCAGCTTCTATATCAGCACTTGCTGCTTCACCTTACACTTCTTTGTTATAGAGATGGCTTACTTCTTTAAATCCAAGAACCATCCACTGCTACCTTCCAACTTCTCTTCTGCAGAATTCTGTTCTCTCTCAGTCTTCATAGAACTGAAGAGAGTTAGGGCATTGCTCAGGATCAGGCTTTGGCTTAGCAGAATATTATGGCTGGTTTGATCTGCTTTCCATACCAACCAAGCTTTCCCCATATCAGCAATAAGGTTGCTTTGCTTTCTTATTATTTGTGTGTTGACTGAAGTAGGACTCTTAATTTCCCTCAAGAAATTTTCCTTTGCATTCACAACTTAGCTAACTGTTTGGCATAACAGGCCTAGCTTTTGGCCTGTCTCAGCTTTTGACATGTCTTCCTTACTAAGCTTAATCATGTCTAACTTTTGGTTTAAAATGAGAGATATGCAACTCTTCCTTTCATTTAAACACTCGGAGGTCACTGTAGGGTTATTAATTGGCTTAATTTCAATACTGTAGTGTCTCAGGAAAAAGAGAGGCCTGAAGAGAGAGAGAGAGAAATGAGGGACTAACTGGTCAGTGGGGCAGTCAGAACAACAGTTATCAACTTAAGTTTGCCATCTTATATGGGTGTAGTTTGTGGTGCCCAAAACAATTTCAATAGTAACATCAAAGATCACTAATCCCAGATCACCATAACAGATACAAAAATAATGAAAGTTTGAAATATTGTAAAAATCACCAATATGAAAAAGACACACACTGTTGGACAAATGGTGCCAACAGACTTATCAACACACAGGTTGCCACAAACCAATTTGTTTATTTTAAAAAATTCTGCAAAGCATGATAAAGCAAAGCACAAAACAAGATATGCCTTGTACCTTACAAACACAAATTCCATCAGAAAAAGCTTGCAAAGTCACTGATGTTTAACCTAAGATCTAAAGGCCAAGTACAAATTAAGTGAGCACAGAACAAAAGTGACCTAGTGAATAAGATGATCATGTTCAAAAAGAAAAATCAGTCTAGAAACTAGAGAAATTTAATAGAACTGCATCGTGCAAAGTAATGTAGGGAAGGGATATATATACCACAGAGGTTCAGAAAAATGTTAGGCTTGCAGGACATATTAAGTAGTTTTTATAATATTTAAGTGACATGGAGAATCACTGCAAAGTATTTAATAGAGAATAATTATAGTTTATTAAGCTAGAGGATAAAGAGAGTTTTCTTCAATAGAACAGAAGATATATGAGTGGCAAAAGATAAGTGGGGACTGAAAACTAACAAAATTTGGTAAGAAATGATGAAGAGAAAAAAACTGCTAGGAATTTTGGCAGTGTTTTTGGTAGCTACTATAAATGGGATTGCCTTCTTGATTTCTTTTTCAGCTAGTTCATGTTCATGAACCACGATGCTAGTGGTTTTTGTATGAAGATTTTATATCCTGCAATTTTACTGAATTCATTTACCAGTTCTAAGAGTATTTTTGGTAAAGTCTTCAGGTTTTTCTAAATATAATATCATGGCATCTGCAAACAAGAACAATTTAACTTTCACTGGGGAAAAGACAGTCTTCAATAATGATGCAGGGAAAACTGTGTATCTCTATATACAGAAGAATAAAACTAGATTCCTACCTCTCACCCCATACAAAATCAACTCAAGACCTAAATGTAAGACCCAAAATTATAAAACTACTAGAAGAAAACATAAAGAAAACACTTCAGGACATTGGTCTGGGAAAAGGCTTTATGAATAAAAGCATTGGCAACAAAAACAAAGATAAACAAAAGAGATTATATCAAACTAAAAAGCTTTTGCACAGTAAAGGAAACCATCAACAGAGTGAAAAGACAATCTAAAGAATGTGAGAAAATATCTGCAAACTACTCATCTGATAGAGGATTAATACTCAGAATATACAAGAAACTTGAAAATTTCAAAGAATAAAAACCATGAGATTTTATCATTGGAAATGATCTAAATAGACATTTCTCAAAAGAAGACATAAAAACAGTCAACAAATAAAGTATGCTCAATGTCACTAATCATCAGGAAAATGCAAATCGAAACCACAATGAGGTATCATCTCACTCCAGTTGGGACGGCTATTATAAAAAAGACAAAAAAATAACAAATGTTCCAGACGATGTGGAGAAAGGGCAACTCATACATTGTTGGTGGGAATATAAACTAGTAGAGTCACTATGGAGAACAGTCTAGAGTTCTCAAAAAACTACCAATAGAACTACCATATGATCCCGCAATCTCATTACTGGGCATTTATCCAAATAAAAGGAAATGAGTATACTGAAGAGGTATCTGCACCCCCATGTTTAATGCATTCTATTTACAGTACTATTTACAATAGCAAAGATATGTAATCAACCTAAGGGTCCAACAACAGATAAATGGATAAAGAAAATGTGGCATATATGTACACAGTAAAATACTATTCAGCCATAAAAAAAAAAAAAATGAAATCCTGTCATTTGTGGCAACATGGATGGAAATGGAGGACATTATGTTAAGTAAAATAAGCCAGAAACTGAAAGTTAAACACCACAAGTTCTCTCTCATATATGGAAGCTAAAAAAAATTTAAAGCACACAAAATTATGGCTGGATAGAAAAAATAAGTTCGAGTGTTCCATACCACTACAGGATTACAGTTAACAATAAAACACAGTTTCAAACAGCTAGGAGGAGGATACTGACTACTCTGACTACTCCCAAAACAAAGAATGATAAACATTTGAGATGATAGCTATGCTAATTACGATAATCTGATCACTATACATTATATGTATCAAAATATCACTATGTACCCTATAAATATGTACAATTATATAGCAATGTAAAAAGTTAAACTAAAAAATTGTAATCAAAGCTATATCTGACATATATTGTCTACTACATATTATGCACTATTGTAGGCACGAAGAACACAGAGTGACCAAGACAAAGTCTCCACCCTAAGGGAGTTTATATTCTAAGAGTCAAAAGTTAAACAGATAAACAGACAATATTCTGATAGTATAAATGCTACTGAGGAAAAATGAGGCAGAATAAGGACATAATATATGTGTGGGAGGTTTTTATCAATAGTATTCAGAGAGGGGTTCTCAAGGAGAAGCAGGTAACTGAAAAAACACGTCTTGCAAAGATTTGGGAGAGAAAGATTCTAGGCAGAAGGAACAGCTGATACAAAGGTCCCAAGACGGAAGCAAGCATGGAACATCCTACATTGAAGAGTAATTTTTTTTTTAAATGTTAAAAAACGTTACACTTGCTGTTTTTGTTTGGTTGGTTGGTCAGTTTGAGACAGGGTCTCACTATGTAGGCCGGGGCCTCAAACTCCTGGACTCAAGTGACCCTCCTGGCCCAACCTCTCCAGCAGCTGGGAATACAGGCGTACACCACCACAACCAGCTTCAGTTTAACTTTTTTTTGTAGGCAATGGCCTATATATATATATTCTCAACTACAGCATAAGAAATCTGAATTTTATTCCAAATGTGATAGTAGGCCACTGGAAAGTTTACAAGAAGAAGGTGAAATTCTATCATAGTCACTTTTAAAAGACAATTCTGTATTGTTCCAGGTGATACATTCTAGGGCAAAACTTCCCAACTAGTTGTACTACAAACAGGTAGGTTATAAAATAATGACTTACAATCCTTTTCTCTCCTTAATAATCCAGTTGAATCATCCCAGCTAGTTTTTCATTATATCTGCAATCCCTTTATTATCAAGGGAGCTTTTGTTTTGCATGTGCATGCACAAATGTTAAGCTTTTTCCCCCTCAATTTTTTACTTTTTCACTAGCATATGATTACGATCGGTATCGTAACCTGGTAATAGAGGTTCTAAAGAGAAAACAATTGACTTTTAAAGTTTTTTCTGATAGCTTATTTTATGGATTGCTTGTTTCATGTTGCCTGCTGGCATATTGGCTTTTGATGTTAACAACTAATCAAGATTCAATTCTTGATAAAAATTTAAAATGAATAATTTGTGCCCAGGAAAATAAACTTATTTCTAATTTATTTGCTTATATAAATAAAAGTCTCTTCATCAGACACAAATTATTCATTTTGAATTTAAACTAATTCATTAAAGGAGTTACATGTAATAAAGTTCAAAAAACTTACTTTCAAAGTAGTATTTATATGTGTAAAATAAATTTGTCAATAAAAAAATTTTTTAAACTCATGCATTCAATGTAAATCAACATTTTAATCCTTTCCATTCTGCTTAAGTGTTGCTTTTCTAGCTTGTTCAGTTATTTGCTAATCATTGTTCAGAATACATATGTTACATTTTTTTAAATGATCAAATTGAAGCCATAATGGCCTACAGTTTTCTTTAATAATTTCAACAGATTTCATCTTCATTGATATTTATTTTTCCACCAGAATAGACAACTTTTAAATTTAAAGCTGGGATACTAGAGTTCAAAAAGTATAAGTCACTAATTTTTAAAAACATATAAAGTTTCACTCATACAGTATTTTATTCATATGAAGCAATGATGCGAAACAAACTTACACCAACATATTACCATAAAAAAAATTTCTTATTCACAAAAAGTATTAAAAGTTTTTAAGCCTCTGGAAGTTAAAAAGAGAAGAAACAGGCCAGGTGCAGTGGCTCACGCCTGTAATCCCAGCACTTTGAGAGGCCAAGGCAGGAGGATCACAAGGTCAGGAGTTTGAGACCAGCCTGACCAACAAGATGAAACCCCATCTCCACTACAAATACAAAATTTAGCCAGGCATGGTGGCGTGCACCTGTAATTCCAGCTATTCAGAAGGCTGAGACAGGAGAATCGCTTGAACCTGGGGGTTGCAGTGAGTCGAGATTGCACCACTGCACTCCAGCCTGGGCAACAGAGCAAGACTGTCTCCACAAAAAAAAAAAAAAAAAGAAGAAGAAGAAGAAGAAATAAAGTTCTTTTGTAAGAAGCCAGTTTTATGGTGGCACAATGAATTACAACTGCAAAATATTTCACACAACTCAGAATTGCTTGTTTTTGCAAACTTCATGAATGCTGCCAACATTTTTTGGGGAAAGCAGCAAAGCAAGAGATTAAAAAGGTGCCCTTTTAAATAATATTTAGATATACTGATGGCATGACAAATGATAAAGGGATAATACAGAAGATTATTAAATAAAAATACTTTTTCAATGGTAGCTAGCAATAATTTGAAGAAATTTATCATTAAAAATATCTTGAGGGGGCTTCAAGATAGCTAACTAGGGGCAACTAGCACCTGCCTCCTCCAAAAAGAAGAACCACCTTCTGTAAGTTACGAGGAGGGTAAAAGAAACAAAGAGAACTAAAATGGTGAGTAGATAATCACACTTCAAACAGATGATCTAAGAGAGTGCACTGGAATTCAACAGACAAAGCAATCGGAAACACCAAAGGCAAGGAAGGAGAAGGGAAGCTAGGACGGGCTCACCGGTGAGATAAGGATGAGAGATCCCTAATGGTCCACATTCCCACCTCAGATTCCTGCAATCCTAGCCAAGGGAGAGCCACACGACCCTCAAGGGTCCTGACACCAACACAGAAAGCTGCCTAGAGACCACAAGACGCTCCAGATAGGAGGCTCATGCTTAGGCCCTACACATGCCCTAAGCAGCTGTAGAACAGCGCCATTTTGAGGGCTCGGCCCCCACCAGACTGCAACCTACCCTGGGGCCCAAGAGTCCCTATACCCTAAGTTGGGGGTGGGGGAAGCACCTGAAGGCAGTCCCCTACCCCCTGCCAACCTGCAGACAATGATGATACCTAACTGCAAGCCACTGGCAGTGACCCCACAACCCCAACAGTCATGTATTTAAAAGCACCCTGAGGCAGCACACCAACATGGCACAAGTATACATATGTAACAAACCTGCACGTTATGCACATGTACCCCAGAACTTAAAGTATAATTTAAAAAAAAAAAAAAAAAAAGCACCCTGAGGACAGATTCCCCCAATCACAGCTACCAACTGACAGAAGCTCACATGCCCCAGATGCCTGCCTACTGGCTGCTGCCACTGAAAACAACGTTGCCTTCTCCAGCAGCAGGACCCAAGTGCTGGTAGCACTCTGCCAAGGGCTGAAGAACACCAAACCCTTGTCTGCGACCTGGAGGCCTGAGGACACGCCAGCTTGGCTGGGCTCTGTCCTCCCCCTCTGCTGCCCTAGCAGTGCCCGAGCACATATTTGGGGTCCTGAGGGTGGCCCTATGACATCCTCCACCACTGGCACCTGAGCACTTTTCCCAGGGGCAGAAGACATGCCTACCCAACCTGCCACTACCACCACAACTGCTACCCACCCGCACACACCACCTGTGGGCCTGGGCACTGTCCTATGCGGCCCAACAAAGCCACAGTCGGTAACAGTGTGCACCTCTGGGGAGCCAGAGGGTTGCCCCTTCACTGCTACCACCATTGATCACTGCCCAGAAAACTGACCTGCTCACCCTCCAGGCTCACCACTGCCACTGCTGGCAACCAAGATGATATCTGGACTCACTAGCACAGGTGCCAGCATACGTGGCCTTGGGATTCAAAGACAAGCAGGCTCAGCCTGCTGCTGCCACCACTGAGGCCCAAGGACTAGCCTGTCTGATGTCACTGACCCCAGCAAAACTTCACCACACCCTCCACTAACAAGCATACCTTAAGCCACTGAGGAAACCACAGACATCATTGACGCTGTTTATAGGTAAGAAATTACACAGCCAGTACCAAGAATCAAAGCCAAAGTGCCCCACCCAATCAAAATCATAGGTACATCTTCGGGAAAAAGTCCTCCCCTAAAAAGGCAAACTCAAAAAACTAGAAGCAGCAATGTTTACACCAGATGTGCAGGTATCAACACAGGGCACAAGAAAACAGAAAAAGAAATAAATTATGATACCTCCAAAAAAAAACACCAGAATAATTCTCCAGCTACAGATCCCAATGAAAAATAAACTTAAGAAATATCAGAAAAGAATTCAAAATAATGATATCACAGAAACTGAGTGGGATACAATAGAACACAGAAAAACACTGGAGCACTGCTTCAGGACACTGGACAAGGCAAGGACTTTATGGCTAAGACCTCAAAAGCACAAGCAACAAAAATAGATGGGATTATATTAAAGTAAAAAGTTTCTGTACAGCAATGGAAACAATAAACAGTGTGAAGAAAAACCTGTTGAATGGGAGAAAATATCTGCAAACTACTGATCCAACAAGGGACTAATATGCAAGAAACTCAACAATTAAAAAAAAAATCCCATTAAAAAGTGGGCAAAGGACATGAACAGACATTTCTTGAAAGATAACATACAAATAAATGGCCAACAAATATATGAAAAAATGTTCAACATCACTAACCATCAGGGAAGTGCAGATCAAAACCACAATGAAATATTACCTTACCCCAATTACAAGGGTTATTACTAAAAAGACAAAATAACAGATGCTGGCAAGTATGCAGAGAAAAGGGAACTCCTACACTGTTGGTGGAAATATAAGTTAGTAGAGCCACTATGGCAACCAGTATGCAGATTTCTCAAAACTAAAAACACAACTACTGGATGATCCAGCAATCCTACTACTGCGTATTTATCAAAAGGAAAGAAAATCAGTTTATCAAAGGGATACTTACACCCCTTGTTTACTGTAGCACTATTCATAATAGTCAAGATTTGGAATCAACCTAAATCCATCAACAGATGAATAAAGAAAATGTAGTATATATACACACTGAAATACTGTTTGGCCATAAAAAAGAATGAAATCCTGTCATCTGCGGCAAGGCGACATGGATAGAAGGGGAAGGTCATTATATTCACTGAAAGAAAACAGGCACAGAAAGACAAATTATTCCATGTTCTCACTTATATGTGGAAACTTTAAATGTTGATCTCATGGAGGTAGACAGTAAAATGGTAAGATACTAGAGGGTTGGAAGGGTGTGTGTATCTGTGTGGTGGGAGGGAAGTAGAGGGATGAAAAGCAGTTGAATAATGTGTACAAACATACAGGCAGAAGAAATAAATTCTTTTTTTAATTTCCAACTTTTAAGTTCAGGGGTACATGTGCAGGATTGTTACATAGTTAAACATATGCCATGGTGAACAGCTGCACAAAGGAATAAATTCTCATGTTCAAAAGCAGAGTAGGAGAATATACTTAACAATAATGTATTATATATTTCTAAACAGCTAGAATAGATGACTTGAAATGTTCCCAAAACACTAAATACTCAAGGTTATACATACCCTAAAAACTGACTTGATCATTACACATTCCATCCATGTAACAAAATATCACATGTACACCATAAATATGTACAAATATTATGTATCAATAAAAATTTTTTAAATGTCAACAAATATAGCCACCTCAAATATAACATATCTAAAATATATCCAGATATCAGCTTAAATTTCTCATTCTAAATTTGTAAAGATTTTATTTTGCAATTTTATGCAAATCAGTATTTGCATAAAATTGTGCAAATGATGTATTCCATGTAATTATGCAACATTAACAAAATATAATACAATTTTCTATCAAGGCCCATAGAAATACTCCCAAATACCCTCAGTTTTCCCCCAATGCTGTACAGTGTATTCTGATGGAGAAAACGACTGGAAGCCAGAAGAGTGAAAGCAAAAAGACCAACTAAAAGCTAAGAGATAAATATACTCACAAGTTTCTGGCTTAGGCAAATTACTGAAAAGGACTAACAGATAATAAGAAATAGTTTGAGGAATAAGGAAGAGAGTAAAACAATCCAATTCCATTTGAAAAAGCTTGAGTTTGACATACCAGTGAGATATCACGGAGAAGTTATCTCATAGTGAATGAGGTATATAGGTCCAGAATATCAAGCTAGAGACAATAATTTTTAGAATAAGGGAATATAAGTGATAATTGAAAGCTATGAGATCTTCTTGAGAGGGTATTTAGAGTCACAGGAGATGAGAAATAGGGACATAATCATATACATTTGATCCTTGAACAACAGAAGTTCCAACTGAGTGGGTCCATTTATACATGGATTTTCTTCTGCCTCTGCCATCTGGGACAGGAAGACTAACCCTTCCTCCTCCTCAACCTACTCAATGTAGGTTGAAGACAATGAAGATGAAGACCTTCATGGTAACCGACTTCCACTTAATGAACAGTAAATGTATTTTCTCTTTCTTACGATTTTCTTAACATTTTCTTTTTGTCTAGAGCTTACTTTATCTTAATAATGCAGTATACAATGCTAACACAAAAAATATTTGTTAATCGACTGTTCATGTTACCAGTTAAGGTAACCAGTCAACAGTAGTAGGCTCTTAGTACATATGTTTGGGAGAAGTCAAAAGTTGTATCGGAGTTTTCAACTGCATGATGTTGAAGGGTCCACTGCAGTTGATAACCAGAGGAAAAGTAGCAAGGAAATCTGAGACAAAGTATAACAGGTACTTGGAAAGTAACTTAAAAAGGAGTAGTCAACAGAATCAAATTCTGATAATTTAAAAGTATCCAGTATTTGAGTCACTGGTGACTTCAGTGAAAACAGTTTTAGTACAGAGCAAGAGCCGGACTACAGGGAATTTGAACAGAAAATGAATGGGTAGAGACAATTCTTTCCCAAGTGTAGCTATAAAAGGAAAAGCAGCAGCTAGGGGAAAGGGTGAGGTCAATGGTAAGGATTTTGTTTTGTTGTTTAAGATGGAAGGGGAAAGAGTATTCTTAAACGCTGAGAGAAAGGAGTCAGTGTAGAAGGAATAGGTGGAAGAGAAAGAATAGTTTATGAAAGTAAATCACTGATGACTGTTAAAAGAAAATTCTCTATATTCTTATCTAAATTTCAGAAGACTAACAATTTGAACAAAAATAAAAACTTTATATTCCTAATGAATTTCATACATTTATATCTTGAAGACATTCTAATAATTTTTTGTTGAAATATTATTCAACAAGGCAAGCAAGTAGGTAAAAGAGAATTCACATTGACATTTCACTTTCATTAAAATTCCCATTCTCTTTTTATTTAACTTTCTATTTACCAACTCTGTGCATTACTCAAAGTTTCAGAAATAACATAAAAATCTATCATAATGTCAGCTGCCAGGCCCAACCTGCAGACCCTGGCCGAACGACAGGAAGAAAAATGTATGCAGACACAGGTTTTTTCCTGACGTGCGGCTAGGGGACTGGGCCACTCACAGACATCGAGGAGGATACCATAAAGAGTCACTGCGGCCGCAGCCCAGACATGCTGGCATTTTTTTATTACAGATTTAATGACAAAGGCTTTGAGTTAACACACTTGAGGGTAATTAATATGGTCGCCACTGCCTTGCCACCCTCCCCCCACCTCCAACCCCTGCCCCATTGCCACTCCCGCGGCTGATTAAAGGCCTAAGTAAACTAACTTATCTAGATGAATTTCTTTATATCCCCAGGTTATCTAACCTTTGCTATTAGGCTCCGGGTAAGAGAATCTGGCTGACTTCAGCCAAATTATCTTTCGAAGCTTTTGCAAAACTTCCCAGCCTTCCAAGAAGGTTTGCATCTTTTTTCTATAATTTCTCCCACCACCCTGACTTATCTCCTACAGTAATATTAGAATTCTTTTTTTTTAAATGAATTAAGGTAACAGAAGAACAGATGACTAAAACTTTCAAGCTTGGGTACTTTCTAAGGAAAAATGATAGTACCACTAACAAAAACTGGGGCTGCTAAAAACATAAGACATTTCAGAATAGTACAATCAACATTCATAATAAAGTTGTCATTTCTAATAAACATACTTGTTTCATGAAAATGACTTTTTAAAAGTAATTTTATTTACATTACTAATTTAATTGAATACGCCAATTAATTAATTGTTGGAATATCCCTTTCCAGGAAATAAACAGGTGAAATTAATCTTTTGTTATATCAATCTATGCTAATATGTTTAATAAATATTAAATATGCATGAAATAATTCATTCAGCAGATATTTATTGAAAGCCTCTCTATGCCAGGCACTCTTCTGTGCTGAGGACTCGAAGGTAAATAAGGCAGAGAAGGACTCCCCATCAAAACTTGCATTCTGGCTAGGGAACACTTAGAAAAAAGAATAAAAAAGCTTAAGGAGCAACTGGGAAGTGGTGATGACTATTTGAAACAGGAAAGTCAGAGACAGATTCTCTAAAGAGAGAACATCTGAGCTGAGATCTGAATGAAGAGAAAAAATCAATCATCTTACAATCATTACAGATGAAAAGAAGAGCTGGTAAATGTCATTATGGCACTTTAGTCATGGCTACATATTTCTGTTCATCAAAAGCCAACCCATTTAAAACTGGCATCAATTTTAATCAAAATGTATGGACATGCAATAGTACTGATTTTTTTTTTTTTTTTGAGATGGAGTTTCGCTCTTGTTGCCCAGGCTGAAGTGCAGTGGTGTGATCATAGCTCACTGCAACCTCTGCCTCCTGGGTTCAAGCGATTCTCCTGCCTCAAGCCTCCTGAGTAGCTGGGATTACAGGTGTACACCACCACGCACAGCTAATTTTGTATTTTTAGTAGTGACACAGTTTTACCATGTTGGTTAGGCTGATCTCGACCTCCCGACCTAAGGTGATCCACCTGCCTCAGCCTCCCAAAGTGCTGGGATTACAGGCGTGAGCCACGGTGCCTGGCCAATGATTTTTAAGTGATCTAAAAATAATTAGTGATGTTGTGGGATAGGCAATATTCACTTTCAGATACACCCACATAGAAAGTATTAATGTACAAAACTTTTAAAAATATGTCACAGATGCTTAAACATTAACATATGTTACTTAACAGCAATCTTTTGATATACACATCATATGCGCAGAACTGTATGACTCTTTCTCTTAAAGTGAGAACATTTCTATACTGGATAAGCAGTAAATATAAAGAGAATCTTACTTTTAGCAAATATATCAACTGGTGATCCATCGGGCAAAAGCCATGGCCAACCTTTGAACTGCCATGCAGGACCCTGAACAAAAACGGCTACAACGCGGTCCCTACAAGTAGAAAAGTGGGTGGGGAGAGGTAGGGGACAGACGGAGATTATTTCAAACTTGAGCTTTAGCTACTAATAAATCCCTTAGGCAACAGACCCGTAAACATTTATGTGGTAGAGTCTTATCAATCCTTCTATGAAGGTAAGTACTTATCACCTTTTCAATATCATGATTGTTATGCTTCCCATATATCTGGTTTTTACACCTAAGTCTTTTAAACATAATTAAATGGACAATACTTGTATGTAATTTTGTTTTCATTTTCTGTTCCCTGCAATAGGGAATAGTGGTTGATAACTAGTAATAAAAAAAGTTGTTTAAAACATCATTTAAAATTCAAACACATCTTAAATATTTTACTTTAACTAAAAGCATTACATTATAGGAATTCATCAACCATTTTACAAGGTCCCAGGGCCTTATCTGAGTTCTTGTGATTACTTGGGAAGTAATATGAGTATAGAAACCATTTGGACTTTTATAATTTTTGCAATTGTTTTACAACTGTTTCATTCACCCTAAATGTATAAGTATTTTTTAAAGCATTTTTTTCCCAACCAATCAACCTAGTTTTCCTAGAAAGAACAAACTTCTTTGTAGACTCTCAAATTTCATTATTTTACAAAATATTTAATTGAATTGAGAAATTATAAGAAGTACTGCCATAAACAGGTAAAGCCAATAACTAAAGAGGTGGGAACGAAACAACATCATCAACAATAATGGTTAAAATTAGTAATATTTACTGAGCATTTACTATGTGTCAAGTGCCATTTGAAGGACTTGATGCATTACTTATGATGTTAACACATTTAATCTTCAAAACAATCCAATGATCTCCCTGGACACTATTAGAAACCTCAGTGTATAAATGAAGAAACAAGTGCGTGGGCATATTGGAGAACAAAAAGAAAGGTAGAAGTACAGAGAAAAGGAAGAAGGGAAGGAGGAGAATAAATTACTATGCTGGGGCACTGGGTATGCTACTGCTCCTATTTAAGGGCAGATAAATCATGAGAACAGCCATCTCAGTATTATTACGAAAACAGTTTTGATCTTGCAACTCTGTTAAAGGGTCTTAGGAATGACCTGAGGTATGCAAACCACACTTTGATAACCACTGCAATTAATGAAGACTGCAGACATACAAAAAAACATTACACCAGAGTTACCTTCTATTCAAGCAGAAGACCTACAACGACTATTAAAAACTGCAAGCTTAAAATTCTTAAGCTGCTCAAAATGTCTGAGGCTAAAATTAAGTCTTAAGTTAAAAAATTTTCCCTTTCATGGGATACATGCCTCAAACTGTCAAAATCATCTTTGGCAATGCAGTACACTATTAAATAATCCTTCAATTTCATGATATAACTTGTAACAGCTGAAAGCCCAAGATGCCTACCAAAGCAAAGGGAATTTGCTGGGCAGAGATCACTTATATTCTACTGGGTCTTACAGGATCAGCAGAGAAGCAGGGTAATAAAAATGTTACTCCCCCTGAATTCTTGGAAGGATAATTAAAGGAAAAGGAAAATAAGGAAGTAAGGAAAATGCTGGAGACTTCAATGGTTGGAGACCCTAACTAATACACACAAGCAGTATTTTACAGCATAGTGATGACATTTGTATACATTGTATTATTTCTGCAAATACATTGCAAACATAAAATACAAGTGGTATAACTTTCCTATTTGGTTTTAAGCTTGATATCTGAAATTCTAATCTTACTTTCTACATTACTCGAAGTATCTATCAGGTACCAGAGAAGAATTATAATTTAAAAATATATATATATAATTTATATATATAATTCTCTCTATATATATTACATATATTATATATAAATATGTATTTTATATATATATATAGAGAGAGAGAGAGAGAGAGAGAGAGAATTATCCTACCAGTCTTGAGGCATAAGTTTAACGGGCGACTGGTCTACTACTCTATAAGATACTGTGACACCAATTAATTGTAGTGTTCCCTGGTTGCAATTTTCTTAAGAAAATTTTTAATATTAATATTCGCAATGCCTTGACTTAATGCCCGAAAACTAACAAGTACTTCAAAAGCAAATTTATCTAATGTGCCATGTGTTGCATTCTCTGTATCACAGATATATACTCAACTTTTACTTCAGATTAAAGAAATAAGGTAATCTGTGTGTCTAAATTTATAGGCACTTTATATTATAAACAGCTTAATATTTTGTTAAAGAACATTTTAATGCAATAAAAGGGTTAAACCATGATAAAAGAGCTGTTCCTATCATTTTTATTACATTATTCCCTTACAATAAAAGTATGCCTTCACTTTTTTCTTACCAGATAACTGAAATTCTCCAAACCAAAAATCTGAACATAGAATACCTTACAACATTAGTCTAATTTGCTGGGTTCTACAAGCTCATCCAGAACAAATGAACAAATGGAAAGAATTTTTTACACTGGGTTTTCCAGAAGTTGGAATGTTTCCTCATATAAGTAAAATCAAGTTTACCTATCCAAAATATAAAGTTATTGAGGAATTATTAGAATGTTAACATTATTGATGACCAAACTAAATATACATTAACATACTTTTCAAAGACAGTTCCTATTTAGAACCCATGATAAAATTTGATAGTTGCTCATACAAGAAAAAACAACCAACAATACACAGAAAACAAACGAATATTTAAAAAATACAGGCTGCCAGGTGCAGTGGCATATGCCTGTAGTCCTAGCTACTTGGGAGCCTGAGGCAGGAGGACTGATAGAGTCCAGGAGTTCAAGTTCTGCCTGGACAACATAGTGAGACCCCATCTCTTAAAAAGCAACATCATCAACGGCAATAATAACACTCATTCTCTTGGATTCAACACCTGTGAAAAGAAATATATTTATTTTTATATATATATATATACACATACATATATATATATATAGACTATCTTACCAGTCTTGAGGCATAAGTTTAAGGGGCTGGTCTACTACTCTATAAGGTACTGTGACACTAATTGCAGTGCCCCCTGGTTGCATCTGGTCTTTTCTTCTTTGTATTAGAGTTTCATTTTCTCGTTGACAACCTTGTTTCTTCTTTTCATCTGATGGGACAAATCTTTGAAAAAACAGAGATGAGAAAAACCAAATGTATTCCATGTGATGAAAATGGGAAAATAAACTATAATTTGAAATAATTTTTTAAACATTAATTAAACTAAAGATGCTTGTTTTTAAATAAACCTGCTCTGCAAGTACAGATCATGGAGAGTATAGGTCTTTCCTCTGTACACCAAACAGAACTTAAGCTCACTCAGACCCTAAGTTGGGGGTTGTGTGTGTGTAACAACACACAATTTATATTCATTCAACTAGCACATTCTCCACACTAATCCTTAATTCCTCAAATTCTATTAGAGGGAAACTTCATGATAAAGAGGAATTTTATTAGAAATCAAAAAGTCATTTGAAACGAAAAAGTTGTTGTGGCTAGCAGGCTTCTTTACTCTGTGACTTAGCCTATCCAGGAGCTTAACAAAACACTTTTTTTTTTTTTTAATTTTATGCTTCAGCAAAATTACAAAAATACCATCAAACTTCAGAGTAGCCTTGAAAATTTTAAAGTATGAAAATTAGGCTGGGCGAGGTAGCGGGCGCCTGTAGTCCCAGCTACTCGGGAGGCTGAGAGGCAGGAGAATGGCGTAAACCTGGGAGGCAGAGCTTGCAGTGAGCTGAGATCCGGCCACTGCACTCCAGCCTGGGAGACAGAGTGAGACCCCGTCTCAAAAAAAAAAGAAAGAAAATTAAATCAGTGTATGCTGATAATCTGCTATTATTATCAACTAGTGGCATTTATCAACTTATGTATGTGGATCCATTCTCAAGACAGATATTCTTTTTTAAAAATAACTTAGCAATCTGGATAGCTATTACCACCTACAAAATTGGCTAGTGTTCACAAAGTATTTTAGAAGTCTTATTTTCTAAATATATACATAATCCTAACAGTCCAATAACATATTTTATTAGCTATGATCTAGTCTCTCCAATAAAATGGAGAGAATACAATCAATATATTGAAAGTATCATTCTGCTTCTAAAGTTTAAGAGATGAAAGGGTGAAAGGACCAAAAAACACAGGAGAACTTGTGCTAATTAGAGTTCTCTGAAAAACTTCAATTCCACATATTGGATTCATCAGAAGGTAATATTAATTTTATTGTCTAGAAAGTTTTTAGTTCATGGTGATAATGATGATACTGAACTTTGTTTCTGAGATGATTGTTCTCACATCCATTTTACATTTGGTTAAAAAGTTAAGATTTCTATATCATTTAAAAATTTCCCCCAGATAAACATTTGCTTCCTGTGGCATTTAGTTTATTTATTAATCAAGCTCACTTAGAAAATGCCAGGCAGTACTAATACTTTGAATAATGAAACACATTATTTAGAAAACTTAATATGTGTGCATTGTTTGAAATTGTGTTCTAATAAAAAGCCACAACAAAAATGTTTTAAGTTAATAGTATGTGCAACATATTGTGCTGTAAGTTTTATAATATACATAGTAGTACAAAACATAGTCCCTGCCCTCTTGAACTTATGTTCCACAAACAGAACAAAGGGATTCTACTGCCAAGAGAAATGCTTTATCTCAATCTGTAACTACATGGGATTTGAAATGTTTAAGTTGTTAAATATAAGACTGCATCTCTCTCTTTTCTGGCTTCTGAAATTTTAACATGGTGTTAAAGTTTAAATTTACTTGTAAAAAATTCCTTATAAACTTTAATCATATGACTAGAATACAAAATACATATAAATGGGTGATCTATTACAATACCAAACTAATAAAAATCTATTATACACCTATTTCAACTTCTGAAGCCTAAGAAATAAGAGTTATACAGCATCAACATGTCTACATATTGGTTGATATGTTTTATAAAAGTTCAAAAACATTTACACGCTTTTTACAATTAACCACCGTCCTAGAATTTTTAGATGCTGTAGCATGTTAACTTCTGATTATATCTACGTATTTTCTTAGAATTGCAGTCATCTCTATAAGCAATTTAAAAAAGCTTTATTTCAAAACGCTTTTCAGCAAGGATCTCATTTGATAACATAAAGATAGATCTTATGACCTCTTCCCTAAAGTTAAGTTTACAAAAAAGAATAGTATTCCACAGAGTCAATATAATTTTACCTGTTCACCCTACCGCAGTTCATCAAATTTAAGACACCAACGATTGTGAGCTACACCATTATATTATACCACTATGAAAGGAAAAAAATACTGCCAATTAAACTAAGATATTCTACATAAATCACAGTCATCCCTCCAGAAAACTGGTTAGTTCTTCTGGCTTGGGCTGCACTGCTGGATGTGTGTAATAGGCAATTGTTTCACATGTATCTCAGGCAAAATAGGTTCATCTATTATTGCTATCTTCCATTTTTAGGTTCCATAAAGCACTTGGTTATTGCTTTGCAAAAAAAAAATATGGGATTAGGGCCAGGTGCAGTGGCTCACGCCTGTAATCCCAACACTATGGGGGGCCAAGGTGGGTGGATCATTTGAGGTCAGGGGTTCGAGACGAGTCTGGCCAATATGGTGAAGCCCCGTCTCTACTAAATATACAAAAATTGGCTAGGTGCGGTGGCATGCGCCTGTAATCCCAGATACTCTGGAGGCCGAGGCAGGAGAATCTTGACCCCAGGAGGCGGAGGCTGCAGAAAGCCGAGATCACACCACTGCCCTCCAGCCTGGGTGATAGAGTGAGACTGCCTCCGGAGAAAAAAAAAAAAAAAGAATGGGAATGTCATTCCTCTAATGTGGAAGAATTCAAGTATCAAATCTGCACTCCACTGCTTCATTTCAGTGTATTTTTTAATATGTAACATTTTTATTGACATAAAATTTACATACAGTGAAATGCGCAAATAGATGAGTTTTGATAAACGTATACTAAGTATAAGCACTATTTCAATCAAGATAAAGAACATCTGCATCAACCAGAAAGTTTCCTTGTACACCTTTCAGTCAAACGCCATTCCCCTTCCCAACAGGCAACCACTCTTCTGCTTTCCATTCATTTTTTCTGTTTCGGGAATTTATATACACACACTCATATACCAGATGTATTATTTTGTACCTGGCTTCTTTCATTCAATGTAATGTTTCTGATAATCATACCTGCTATGGGATGTATCAGTAGTTCATTCTTTTTTATTGCTAAGTAGAATTCTATTGTAAGAAAATACCATTCTCCTGCTAGTGGATATTTGGGTGTGCCTTAGTACACTCAGGATACAATAATAGAAACAGCATAGACTGGGGTGTCTTGTAAACAACAGAATTCATCACTGTTCTGGAGGCTAGGAAGTCAAGATAAAGATATTGGCAAGTCTAGTGTCTAGTGAGGTCCCACTTCCTGGTTTGCAAACTGTATTACTGCTGTGTCCTCATATCACAGAAGGAGCAAGGAAGCTCTCTGGGACCACTTTCATGAGGGTGCTTATCCTATTTGTGAGGACAGAGCCCTCATGAACTAATTACTTCCCAAATACCCTGGCATTAGTGACTAAGTTTCAACATATAAATTTTGTGGGACACAAATGCTCAGTATACAGCAGAGTAGTTTCAAGGTCTGGGTTATTACAAGTAAAGCTAACATAAATTTCCTGTATAAGTGTTTTTGTGAACACATGCTTTCATTTCTCTTATGTAAATACGTTTGAGTGAATCATGGGGTTATGTGTAACTTTATAAGAAACTGCCAAGAAGTTTTCCAAAGCAGTTGAACCATTTTATACTTCCACTAAAAATGTATGAGACTTCTAGTCTTTTGAATTTTAGTCTTTCTAATGGGTATGTGAAATAGTATCTCAACATCATTTTAATTTTTACTTCCTCAACAACTGATGATACTGAGAATTTTTTTCATGTGCTGATTGACCATTTGTATACCTTCTTTTGTGGAGTATCATTATCTCTTGCTTATTTTTAATTGGATTTTTAAAAATATTGACACACAGGATTCTTGATACAAATCTTTTGTTAGAAATGTGCAATGAAAAGATTTTCTCCCAGCATGTGGCTGGCCTTTTTATTTTCTTAATGGTGTCTTTTGATGAACAGAAGTTTAAAAATTTTTTTTTATGGTTCACTCTTTAAAAAACAAACTAAACAAAAAACACTATTTCAAAGTCACAAAAACATTCTATTATGCTTTATTCTAGAAGCCTTACAGTTTTAGCTTTTAAGTTTGTGTGTATAATCTACCTTAAAAAACGTTTGTGTATGGTGTTAGGTAATGGCTGAGAATCATTCCTCTCCACCCATATATTTATCCAATTGTTCCAGTACCATTTATGGCTAAGGCATTTGTTTCTCAACTGAATTGCATTGACATTTTTGTCGAAACTAGTATAGGCCCATTTATGCAATCTCCATTATTTTCATTCATCTAAGTATCTTTACATCATCAGTACAATGTGTGGATTACTGCAGCTTGATATTAAGTCTTGAAATCAGGTAGTGTGAGTCCTCTCTCTTCGTTCCTCCATAATAACTGTTTCAATGATAAATTACACCATATCTTTTTTGAAGATATTTTGCACCACATTTAAATTCAACATATATAGTACCATCTATGCACATACCTCACAGATCTGATGAAACTATGAATTGCCATCACTATTTTGTGCACATGCCAATAATAAAAACTATGTCAGGACTGCCACCTAGCCACAGCAACTCTAAGATACCATCATTCATATGACATATTACAATTTCAGAGATATTAAATCATGAAAAATAACTGTGCATATTGGAATTAATAAAGTATATAATACTCTAGAACTAATTAAACTTAACAAAGAATGTGACCAAAGTGCTATACATTATAGCACTATCAATTCAGCTACCCTAGGTCAACTGTCAATGTATCCTGTTCCATTACAACTCCACTCTCAGCTTAGAAGCTTCAGCTAATTGCAGCAATAACCAGATGGAATACAACTTAGGATGTTAAAGAGGGCAAAATTTAAGTCTATCAAGAACTACCCAGACTTAAGCCTTAAATAACAAACAACAGTAATTTATTTCTATGCCTCCTCTTGAACAAGAAATTTGAACAAATCACTTCTGGCCTATCAGTATATAATAATACAGCTGTCTATAAGGTAACATCCAAAAGGTAAAAATGCATCCGAAATTCAAATATGATGAATGTTATACTTTTTGCTTCCTAGCCTACAGAACTTTAAATATATCTCTATAGATATATTTAGGCATTTATTTAATTCTAAAGCCGTATGTATTTCACTATGAATTTACCTTCTTTACTCAAAGTAGAATTCAATTTTTTACAGTTTTACAGTGGGCTGTTTAAATTATTACTATGACAATCTACAAAGCCTGTTATCCTCCTACCAGACTTCAGGTTTCTATTCTTGCAACTTTCTTTTTTTTTTTTTTGAAACGAGGTCTTGCTGCGGGGTGCCTACACTGGTTTCAAACTTCAAACTCCTGGGCTCAAGCCATCTTCCCACCTCAGCCTCCCAAAGTGCTGAGACTACAGGCATGAGGCACCACGCCAGACCTGGACAACAGTTTTCTTAGAGGCAAAGCCAATCACTCAGATATATAGCACATCAACTAGTGTGCTGCTTTACATGTAGCATCCTCATCAGAGCACAACTAAATGAAATTGAAACAAAAATTAAAAAAAAAAAAAAGACAAATGAAACAAAAAAGCTGGTTCTTTGAAAAGATAAACAAAATGGGAGCTATTACACCTGATACCACCGAAATACAAAATATCATTCAAGGCTACTATGAACACCTTTACAAGCATAAACTAGAAAATCTGGAAGATATGGATAAATTCCTGGGAAGATTCAAACCTCCTAGCTTAAATCAGGAAGAATTAGATACTCTGAACAGACCAACAACAAGCAGCAAGATTGAAATGGTAATTTAAAAATTACCTACCAAAAAAAAAATCCAGAACCAGAAGGATTCACAGCTGAATTGTATCAGATATTCAAAGTAGAATTGGTACCAATCCTTTTGACGCTATTTCACAAGATAGAGAAAGAGAATCTTCCCTAAATCATTCTATGAAGCCTGTAATACCCTAAAACCAAAACCAGGAAAGGATATAACCAAGAAAGAAAACTACAGACCAATATCCCTGATGAATATAGATGCAAAGATCCTTAACAAAGTACATCCAACCCAATACAACAACGTATCAAAAAGATAAACCACCATGATCGAGTGGGTTTCATACCAGCGATGCAGGGATGGTTTAACATACACAAGTCAATAAATGTGATACATTACATAAACAGAATTAAAAACAAAAATCACATGATCATCTCAATAGATGTAGAACAAGCATCTGACAACATCCAGCATCCCTTTATGATTCAAACTCTTAGCAAAATGGGCAGACAATGGACATACCTCAATACAATAAAAGCCATCTATGACAAACCCACAGCTAACGTAGTTCTGAATGGGGAAAAGTTTAAAGCATTCTGTTTGAGAACTGGAACAAGACAAAAATGTCCACACTCTTCATTTTTTTCAACATAGTAATGGAAGGCGTAACCAGAGCAATCAGACAAGAGAGAAATAAAGGGCATCCATCGGTAAAGAAAAAGTCAAACTGTCACCGTTTGCTGAGGATATGATGGTATACCTAGAAAACCCTAAAGATTCCTCCAAAAGCTTGTAGAACTGATAAAAGAATTCTACAAACTTTCCAGATATAAAATTAATGCCCACAAATCAGTAGTTCTCCTATACACCAATAGTGACCAAGCGGAGAATCAAACCAAGAACTCAACTCCTTTTAGAATAGCTGCAAAAAGAAGAAAAAAAACCACACACACACACACACAAAATGCTTAGGAATATATCTAAACAAGAAAGTGAAAGATCGCTACAAGGAAAACTACAAAACACTGTTGAAAGAAATCACAGATGACACAAACAAATGGAAACACATCCCATGCTCATGGATGGGTAGAATCAATATTGTGAAAATGACCATAACTTCCAAAAGCAATCTACAATTTCAATGCAATTCCCACCAAAATACTAACATCATTCTTCACAGAACTAAAAAAAAAAATCCTAAAATTCATATGCAACCAAAAAAGAGTCCACATAGCCAAAGCAAAACTAAGCAAACAGAACAAATCTGGAGGCATCACATTACCTGATTTCAAACTACACTACAAGGACATAGTCACCAAAACAGCATGGTACTGGTATACAATAGGCACACAGACCAATGGAACAGAACAGAGAATCCAGAAATAAACCCAAATACTTAGAGCCAACAGATCTTTGACAAAGCAAACAAAAACACAAGTGGGTAAAGGACACCCCATTCAACATACGGTGCTGGGATAATTGGCAAGTCACACGTAGGAGAATTAAACTGGATCATCTCTCACCTTATACAAAAATCCTGCCCAAGGTTATCTATAGATTCAATGCCATCCCCATCAAGCTACCAATGAGTTTCTTCACAGAATTGGAAAAAACTGCTTTAAAGTTCATATG
>NW_012114400.1:9893392-9956991 GCF_000951035.1 Colobus angolensis palliatus | reverse complement strand
GTTGATGGGTGCAGCACCCCAACATTGCACAAGTATACATATGTAACAAACCTGCACGTTATGCACATGTACCCTCGAACTTAAAGTATAATAAAAAATAAAAAAATAAAAAATAAAAAAAATAAAAAAAATAAAAATAAAAATAAATCAACTCAAGATAGGTCAAGGACTTAAGTCCTGAAACACTTCAATAAATGGCCAAGACTTAATTAAACTAAAGAGCTTTTGCAAGGCAAAAGGAATAGTCAGCAAACAGTCAACCCACAGAGTGGGAGAAAAATCTTCATAATTTATACCTCTGACAAAGGACTAATATCCAGAATCTACATCAAACTCAAATTAGCAAGACAAAAACAAACAATCCCATGAAAAAGTGGGCTACGGACAGGAATAGACAATTCTCAAAAGAAGATAAACAAATGGCCAAGAAACATGAAAAAAATGTTCAACATCACTAATGATCAGGGAAATGTAAATCAAAACCAGAATGAAATATCACCTTACTTCTGCAAGAATGGCCATAGTCAAAAAATCAAAAAATAATAGACGTTGGCATTTGATGAGGTGAAAATGGAACACTTCCACATTGCTAGTGGGAATGTAAACTAGTACAACCACTAAGGAAAACAGTGTGGAGATTCCTTAAAAAACTAAAAGTAGAACTGCCATTTGATTCAGCAATCCCACTAGTGGGTATCCACCCAGAAGAAAAGAAGTCATTATACAAAAAAGATACTTGCACACACGTTTACAGCAGCACAATTCACAATTGCAAAAATGTGGAACCAACCTAAATGACCATTAATCAGTGAGTGGATAAAGAAACCAGTGCATATATATACCATGGGATACTACTCAGCCATAAAAGGGAAGGAATTAATGGCATTTGCAGCAACCTGGAAGGAATTGGGGACTATTATCCTAAGAGAAGTAACTCAGGAATGGAAAACCAAACATTGAATGATCTCGTTCATAAGTGGGCGCTAAGTTATGAGGATGCAAAGGCATAAAAATGACAAAATTGACTTTGGGGATACAGGGAGAAAGTGTGGGAAGGGGGTGAGGGATAAAAGATTACAAATCAGGTTCAACATACACTGTTCGGGTAACGGGCACACCAAAATCTCACAAATTACTTAGTCATGTAACCAAATAACACCTGTTTCCCAAAAACTTGTGGAAATAAATTTTTTTTTAAAGATAAAAGTTAAAAAGATAAATTTAGGCAACATAATAAATCTTTAAATCAATAGAAAAAAACATTCAGCATTCTCAAAACATTGGTTGAACTAAAAAATTGGTCTGAAATAACTGTTTTCATAAAACCATGTAAGTTTTCTAAGAGCTCTGAGACCACCATTTGGAAATTATGACAATTGTATTCATATATGTACATATATGAATACATATTTCAGGTATGTACATGTATGAATGCATATGCATGAATGCATATTTCATATATGCATATGCATGAATGCATATTTCATACATGTATGTGCATGAATGCATATTTCATATATATATGGAACAATGGCATTGAGTAAACACTAACAAATTATGACCCTTAGAAACTATGACTTTATTCTATTTCTGGTATAACATGACAGATCCCCTAAGTAACTGCAACAATAATTCCAAAATAAAACCAATTAAACAGCAGATCTCACGAAGTGAGCAGTTTGGTAGTTATCAGAGACCAGGAAGGGTGGGGCAGTGGAGGAGATAGAGAGAGGTTAATTAATGGGTACAGAAATACACGTAGAAGAAATAAGACCTAGTTTTCAATAAATCCATAGAGTGACTACAGTAAACAATAATTTATGGTATATTTCAAAAGAGCTATTAAAGAATAATTTGAATATTTCCAACATAAAGATAAATGTTTAAGGTAGTATATATCTTAATTACCCTGATTCATCACATAAGAATGTGTCAAAATATTACATATACCTCAAAATATGTGGGTCTATTATGTATCAATACAAACAAAGGAAAAAAGAAAAAAAAATCTTAAAAGTATATCTGAGCTAGCTAGCAAGGTATAAAAAATACTTAGGCCAAAGACCAAGTAAAAAGAGAGGAACTCAAAGAAGTAATAACAACACTGCAGACTGCTATCCACTGGATTTGCAAACCAATTAAAGTTAAGCCTGGTTTTTCACCATATTTCACTGCACTCCTGAAATAGAAAATAAGTCCAAATTCTGTTCAAGGTAGAAAATAAGAGTTCCTTCCCTTATAAAGCTGGGGTTAAGTTCAACACAATGGTAAACTAGAAATAAACTCACTCTTCACCCTCTTCCCCCCACAACCCCAACCCTGACCCTAACCCTTATTTGACAATTGCAAGGAAAATCAAATATCTCAAATGGTAAAACTGACCTCATTTGAATTTGCAGCAAGAACAACAGTATCTAGATATTTAAAACCTCCAATAGAGAATTTAATTTAAAGTTATACTAGATTGGTAATGCTCCCAGGTGCTTAACAGACACAGATGCACATCTACTCTGGAGTTCTCCCATATTCACTTGGAGATCAAAGAATTTCTACAGAAAATAATTCCAAGGAAAATGAACAGTAAATGAGTAAATCAAAAAAAAAAAAAAAAAGAACAGTAAAAAACTAAACACACAAGGAAACAAGTTACCATGTATGAAACAACATTCAAAGGAAGATGACTAAGGACTCCAAATGCTACAATTACCAAAAACCAAGGCTTATGAACTAAACCAAGTTTGCAAATATGTACAGTAAAAAAGAATTACAAAGACAGATAATGGTTTGAAAAATAACTAAATAGAATCACAAAAACTGAAATATAAAATATCTGAAGTTTAAGGTGCGAAGGATAGGCTTAAGATCAGATTAGGGTGTGGCCAAAGAAATAGACAATTATAAATTAAAAGTAACGAACTGATGAAAAATGCAGGCAACAGAGAAAATGAGATAGAAAATGGAATCATTTAAGAAACATGGAAGACAGAATGAGAAGATCTAAAGTATGTCTCATTTCAGTTCCAGAAAGAGGCGAGAAAAAAGGGGGGATGGGGAACAGAACATATGCAAAAAAAAAAAATGCATATTTCACAGATTATCAAAACGGCCAAGACATTGAGAACTGATGAAAAACACCAATATGCAGATTTAATTCTGACAAATTCCAAGTGGGATATATAAAAAAGAAATCCACATCTAGCTACAGCAGATAAATTTAAAATGATCTTTAAAATAACCACATGGAACAGATTTCCCTCATAGGACTGATTATCACACTAACAACTAACTTCTCATCATCAAAACAAAGGAAGCTAGAAGATAGTGGAGTAATATTTTCAATGTGATGGGAAGAAAACAAACTCCCATATTATTTTCCAAAGTGGCTGTATCATTTTGCATTGCCTGGGGCTGTTGGGAACAAGTACTATTCTCAGTCCAGTCTACGCTCCGGTAATTTTTCTGCCTGTTTCTTTCCTGGTGACTTTTTCCCAGGCCTCATGTAGTTTTTCTCACATGCCTGTGCTGATTAGTATTTGGCCGATATAAGGAGAACCTTCTACATAGCGTTTGAGCTCCTTCTGCGCACAATCTCTCCTCTTTGGAACTCGGCCCCATGTGGCTGCCAACATGGCCAAAATCAGGAAGTTACACCCAATCATTTATTTTAAATAACCTTACAGTTCCAATAAACAACTTTCAAGATCCTGTTTATAGATGTAAAGTGTATTTTTAAAAATATTTCCGTAATATAATCTTAATTTTGTTCGTTAGGATGGGTTTTATTTTCTTTCCTTCATTTACTTGTTGAAGGGATACAAAACTAAAGAATCCTCAATTTTACATAAAACCAAATAGAATCTATGCCAACTTGAGCTATGAGTTACAGCCAGTACCATAATTGTGTGGAGGAGGTTTCAATTATGCATTAATTACATAGCAAAGCCTCCAGCTGACTCAAACTGTAGGGGAGATGTCAGTTGCAATGAGGTGTTCAACAATGAAGGGAGTGTTTTAAACTTGTAAGAAACATCAGGTATGGTCTATCCTAAGAATGTAGTCTGTTTGTCTGGTTTCTCTATAGTAAACAAAAGAGAATGACACTAAAATTTACTTTGTGATTTCTTGCACTATTCACTATTTTCTGCTATAAAACAGTGTTTATTAGATTTGTACTACATGCAGATGAACAACACGGGAAAGGTTCTTGAGAATGCAGAATGAAAAGACATTTTTTTTAACATTCCACAAACTTATTGTAAATTTTGTATAACCAGCCAAATATATCTATTTTTTAAAAATTTGTCAATTATTAAAATTTGTGAGATTGGATAATGCCAAATTCACAAATCATAAAATGGGTTAAAAAATACAGTAAATGCAAAAAACAAAACGAAAAAACAAGACAATACCAAGTGTAATGAAGCCTCGTGGGAACGAAAATCGAGTCCCAGGTGTGGACATGACTACTATATATCACAAAAGGTATTTCAATTTGGAGATAAATGTAATAAATTAATTCATAGGTTGCATAAACACAGATACGCAAAATCAAACTTTAAATTTCAGGTATACAAGTCCCCCATCCTCCAATCTTCTCGTCTCAATGTGCTCCCTCAGCCTTTTCTTTTTCTTTTTCTTTATTTACTTAGTACTCATTATTTGGCTAACAGTTTTAAACAATGTAGCTACAAGTAACAATAAAATAACAAGCCCTTGTCTCTGAGGAAATCATAATTTAATTGTAAAGACTAGAGACAGACTGCAAGACACAGAAACTATCACCAAAAAATGCATATATTTCAGATTATAAATCATGAAAAACCATGTTTATTGACTAAAAGGTGGACAGCTCATACAAAAACTAAACAATTTTTAGAAACAGTTAATGTAATCCATTTCTGTGAGTCTGACAGTTTCTGTCGTATTATCAAATCGATTTCAAGGACCAAAAGTATATCTTGTTCACACAATTGTAAATTATTTGAGGAATCTCATCAGATGACATATGCAATAAAAAAACTCACATCTGCCAGAATACTAAACTTTACTATAAAAGCCATACTATTAATGAAAAAAAAATAAAAGATCAATGAATATTTTGTCATTCAAAAGTACTAAAATTTTTTTTTTAAAAGAATTCAGGTATGAATATACTTCGATGTGCCAGGATACCTAGATTTTGTAAAGAAAGCTACTTAAGTTGGAGGCACTTAAAATTCAATTCTACATTTAGTGAAATTTGAAATCCACAAATACTGCAAATTGGTTTCTCACTTTGAATCAGTCAAAAGCAGTATAGTTTTTTTGGATGGGAAGGGGCTTTTCTTTGTTTAAAAGTTATCATTAAGCCGGGCACAGTGGCTCACGCCTGTAATGCCAGCACTTTGGGAGGCCAATGCACGCAGAGTTTGAGACCAGCCCAACCAACATGGTAAAACCCCATCTCTACTAAAAATACAAAAATTAGCCAGGCGTTGTGCCACGTGCCTGTAATCCCAGCTATTCGAGGCTGCAGAAGGAGAATCGCTTGCACCCAGGAGGTGGAGGTTACAGTGAGCCGAGATCGTACCACTGCACTCCAGCCCGGGTGACAGAGCGAGACTCTGTCTCAAAAAATAAAATAAAATAAAAAGGTTATCATTGTTACTTTACTGAGAAAGAAGCCAGAGCATTCACATTTTTCTTTTGGGTATTAATTATGTTGCTGAATAAAACTGTTTTCCAGTAAAATTTTTAACAGGAAATTTTCAACATTAGAGCATTCAGATTACAAAATATAATTATTCTAATGCTGACTTAGGCCTTGAATCTTGTAGAAGACTTTGTTTTGTTCTGGATTATTATCACGCTACTGTCAAGGCCAGAATAAAACCCAATTTCTTTCTTTTGCTGTTCTTTCATTTTTTGTTCAAGAGGTACATGTGCAGGTTTGTCACACGAGTATATTCGTTACACAGGTATATTGCATGTCACTGGGGTATGGCATACAAATTATTTCATGACCCAGGGTAATCTGCACGGTACACAACAGGTAGTTTCTTGATCTTCTCCCTCTTCCCAGCTTCCACCCTCAAGTAGGCCCTGGTGTTTTCTGTTTCCCTCTTTGTGTACAACATGTACTCAGTGTCTACTTGGTTTTCTGTTTCTGTGTTAATTTGTGGTATTTGGTTTTCTGTTTCTATGTTAATTTGTTAGGATAATGGCTTCCAGCTGTATCCATGTTGCTAAGGACATGGTTTTGTTCTTTTTTATAGCTGCATAGTATTCCATGGCATATATGTACCAGATTTCTTTATCCAATCCACCACTGATGGGAATTTTGGTTGATTCAATGTCTCTGCTATTGTGAAAAGTGCCACAATGAACCTAAGAGTGCATGTGTCTTTTTGGTAGAAAGATTTATATTCCTCGAGGTATATATCCATAATCAGATTGCTGGATCAAATGGTAGTTCTAAGTTTTTTGAGAAATCTGCAAACTGCTTTCCACGGTGGCTGAAGTAAATTACATTCCCACCAGCAGCACATAAGCATTCCCTTTTCTCCGCAACCTCACCAAGATCTATTATTTTCTAATGTTTTAATAATAGCCATTTTGACTGGTGTGATGTGAGATGATATCTTATTGTGGTTTTGATTTGCATTTCTCTAATGATTAGTGATGTTAAACATTTTTTTCCTATGTTTGTTGGCCATGTGTATATCTTCTTTTGAGAAGTGTCTGTTCAGGTCCTTTGCTCAGTTAATGGGACTGTTTGTTTATGCTTAAGGTCCTTATACATTCTGGGTATTAGATCTTTGTCAGATGCATACACCTTGGAAATATTCTCTCCCATTCTGTATGCTGTCTGTTTACTCTGTTGACAGCGTCCTTTGCTGGGCAGAAGCTTTTTGGTTTAGCTCCCATTTGTCTATTTTTGTTTTTGCTGCATTTGCTTTTGAAGACTTCGTCATAAAATGTTTACCAAGGTCTATGTCCAGAATGGCATGCCCTGTTTTTTCTCTAGGGTTTTTACAGTTTGAGGTCCTACATTTAAGTCTTTTAATCCATCTTGAGTTGATTTTATATATGGTGAAAGGAAGGGTTTTGGTTTCAATCTTCTGCATTTGACTACCTAGTTATCCCAGCATCACTGACTAAGGAGCCCTTTCCCCTCTGCTTGTTCCTGTCGCCTTTGTCAAAAAGCAGATGGTTGCTGGTGGGCAGCTTTATTTCTGGATTCTCTAACCTGTTCCGGCCTGTGTGTCTGTTTTTGTACCAGTACTATACTGTTTTGGTTACTCTAGTCTTGTTGTATAGTTTGATATTGTGTAGTGTGATGCCTCTAACTTTGGTCTTTTTGCTTAGGATGCTTTGGCTATTCTGCCTCCTTTTTGGTTCCATACAGATTTTAGAATCGTCTGTTCAAATTTCTGAAAAAAATGAAATTTGGCAGTTTGCTAGGAACAGCAGTGAATCTGTAAGTTGTTTTGGGCAGTATGGCCACTTTAATAATATTGATTCTTCCTATCCATGCACATGAAATGTTTTTTCATTTGTTTGTGTCATCTCTGATTTCTTTCACAGTGTTTTGTAATTCTCGTTTTAGAGATCTTTCACCTCCCTGGTTTAGCTGTATTCCCAGGTGTTTTGTGTGTGCGTGTATGTGCATGTGGGAGTGTGACTACTGTGAAAAGGACTGCATTTTTGAGTTGGCTATCAGCTTGGACATTAGTGTATAGAAATGCTACTTATTTTTGTACAGTGATTTTGTATCTGAAATTTCACTGAAATTGTTTATCAGTGCTAGGAACATCTGGGTAGAGACTATGGGGTTTTCTAAGTATGGAATCATATCATCTACGAAGATAGAAAGCATCTCTATTTGGATGTCTTTTCCTTCTTTCTTTCTCTTGTCTGAGTCCCCTGGCTAGTATTTCCAGTACTGATACAGGAGTACTGGGAAAGCAAAAGCATGGTCCCTTTAAATGATATGGAATGGGAGAAGGCAAGCGCTGGGTAGAAGAGGGCCTGGTCCCTGGCTAGGGCTCCACCCCCACGAACCTACATGAGGACAGGCACTTCTGCTCTCACACCCAAATGTTCCATTTTCCAAGACCAGCCTGGCCCGCCACACCCCCATCCAGGTCCTATAAAAACCTGACCCTAGTGGGCACACACACAGACAGCCAGACGTCAAGAGGAGCACATCAGCAGAAGACGACACAAGCAGCTGGACGTTGTGAGGAACACACTGGCGGAAGAAGACACAGCAAGCAAGCTCCTGGTGGTCAAGAGCACACCAACAGGCACCAGCAGGCCGACAGGCCATCAGAACGATACAGAGTTTGGCCACAGCGGCCCAACTCCAGGGGAAAACCATCTCCTTTCTGGCTCCCCCATCTGCTGAGAGCTACTTCTACTCAATAAAACCTTGCACTCATTCTCCAAATCCACATGTGATCCGATTCTTCCAATATACCAAGGTAAGAAACCCTGCGATACAGCAATCCCTCTGTCCTCGTGGTAAGGTAGAGGGTCTGAGCTGGTTAACACAAGTCACCTATAGGGCAAACCAAAAGAGCATCCTGTAACACATGTCCACTGGGGCTTCAGCTGTAAACATTCACCCCTAGACACTGCTGTGGGGTCTGAGCCCCACAGCCTGCCCGTTGGTATGCTCCCCTAGAGGTTTCAGCAGCAGGGTACTGAAGAAGCGAGCCACACCCCCATTGCATGCTCTGTGAGGGAGACAAAGGAATCTTTCCTGTTTCAGTACTACGTTGAATAGGGGTGGTGAGAGTGGACATTCTTAGTTTGTTCTGGTTCTCGGGGGAATGCTTCCAGCTTTTGCCTATTGAGTATGATGTTGGCTGTAGGACTGTCATAGACGGCTCTTATTAGTCTGAGATATGTTCCTTTGATGGGTAGTTTGTCGAGGGTTAACATGAAGGGCTGTTAGGATTTATTGAAAGCCTTTTTTGCATCTACTGAGATGATCATGTAATTTTTTTAGTTCTGTTTATGTGATGAATCATGTTTACTGGTTTGCATTTGTTGAACGAACCTTGCATCCCAAGGATAAAGCCTATTTGATCAGGGTGTTTTAGTTTTTTGATGTGCTGGCTGGATTCGATTTTCTAGTATTTTGTTGAGTTTTGCATCTATGCTCATCACTGGCCAGCAGGTTTTTTTTTGTTTTTGTTTTCGTTTTTAAATTGTCTCTCTGCCAGGTTTTGGTATCAGAATGATGCTGGTTTCACAGAATGAGTTAGGGAAGTCTCTCCTCCTTGACTTTTTGGAGCAATTTCAGTAGGGCTGGTACCAGCTCTCCTTTACACATCTGGTAGAATTCAGCTGTTAATCTGTCTGGTTTGGGGTTGGGGGGCTTCTGGTTGGTAGGGTTTTTTTTTTACTACTGATTCAAATTCGGAACTCATTATTGGTCTGTCAAGGATTTCAATTCCTTCCTAATTCAATCTTGAGAGATTGTACGTTTCTAGGAATTTATCCATTTCTTTTAGGTATTCTAGTTTGTGTGCACAGAGGTGTTCATAGTCTCTGAGGGTTTTCTGTATTTCTGTGCAGTTGGCGGTAATATCCCTTGGTCATTTCTGATTGTGTTTATTTAGGTCTTTTCTCTTTTTTTCCTTTTTAATCTAGCTAGCAGTCTATTAATCTTACTCTTTCAAAGAACCAACTTTTGGTTTTACTGATCTTTTGTATGGATTTTCACATATCAATTTTGTTCAGCTCTGATTCTGGTTATTTTCTTCTGCTACCTTTGAGACTGGTTTGCACTTATTCTTGTAGTTCCTCCAGATATGACGTTAGGTGGTTAATTTGAGATCTAACTTCGTGATATAGGCATTTAGCACTACGAACTTTCCTCTTAATACTGCTTTAGCTGTGTCCTAGAGATTCTGGTACACTGTATCTTTGTTTTCACTTGTTTCAAAGAATTTTTTGAGGCTGGGCATGGTGGCTCATCCCTGTAATCCCAGCACTTCAGGAGGCCAAGGCGAGCAGATCACTTGGGCCTAGGAGTTTGAGACCAGCCTGGGCAACATGGCTAAGCCTAGTCTCTACAAAAAATACAAAAATTTGCCAGGTGTGGTAGCACACACCTGTAGTCCCAGCTACTCAGGAGGCTGAGGCAAGAGGATTGCTTGAGCCCAGGAGGCAGAGGTTGCAGAGAGCCAAGATCACACCACTGCACTTCAGCCTGGGTGACAGAGACCCTGTCTCAAAAAAAAAAAAAAAACTGTGTTAATTTCATTCTTTCCCCAAAAGTGATTTAGGACCAGGCTGCTTAATTTCCATATAATTGTATAAAAACTTAATTTCTTAATCTGAATGTTTGTTAGGTATCTCCACGGTACAAATAATAACACTACTAAACTGATCATCAGGAGACCTGGTTGTATTTCCTGCTCTGCAACTAAATGGCAGAGGGTAACCTAAGGCTAAAATAGACTTTAAGTTTCTTTCATCTATCTGTATTTTTGTTCAGGAATAAGAGTGGGTCAAACTAGATATACTGTGTATCATTTTTAGGTTTCAAGTTGTAGAAAACAATACATTTCAAGTTGTTTATATATTACGAAAAATCACTATTATATACATTCTCACTAATAGCACATAATTTGTGAGAGAAGCTAGATAAAGCTTTTAAAAAAAGGCTAACTGTTGAGGTCAAATTTGTTTCTGAACCTATCTTCAGAATGTGATTCAAATATGCAGAGTCAAAAGACAGTATATTTTTCACTGTACTTAGAATAAGGCATTGAAACTGAGTTTTACAACAAGTGCTAAACACATTTCTCAGCAGCTGCAACTAGTGACAAACCAGTGCCACTCTCATGTGAGCGCCTAGAAGGTTGGGCTTGTGGTACATTCATCTATAGAGTGATTTACTTTTTAGTTATTGCTCTGTAGATGTTAGTTGAAAGAACAAACTCAATATACACATCAATCTCCCCAAATGAGAGTTATTACTAAATTCATCTGAACCTGTCTCATAGTTAAGGCATCAACATCACTGATTAGAAAAACATAAAATTTATTTCTAATGTCAAGTGTATCCCAACTGCAAACAATCTATAGCTAAGTGGCCAAACAGCTTATAAAATAATCTGCTTTTTTTTTTTTCAGATGGAGTCTCACTCTGTCACCCAGGCTGGAGTGCAGTGGCGCCATCTCATTGCAAGCTCCGCCTCCCAGGTTCATGCCATTCTCCTGCCTCTGCCTCCCAAGTAGCTGGGACTACAGGTGCCCGCCACCACACTCAGCTAATTTTTTTTGTATTTTTAGTAGAGACAGGGTTTCACTATGTTAGCCAGGATGGTCTTGATCTCCTGACCTCGTGATCCACCCGCCTTGGCCTCCCAAAGTGCTGGGATTACAGGTGTGAGCCACCGTGCCCAGTCAATAGTCTGCATTTTTAATTCCCCTCAGGTACAACTCAAACAATTATGAAACATGAATTAAGAAATTCGCTACATTTGGCAGACTAACAACTTCCTACTAAAATGGGTTATACTATCTGGTATACTACATTACTGAAACTGGAACTTTATACATAAACACCTGGAAATGCTAAATACAATGTAACATATACCTGAAATGCTGACTAGAAAGAAAACAGTCATGGGCTACAAATGAAGAAAATGCTGAGGACTAATAAAGTACACAGGCATTGCCCACGAGGAAAGTGTAGGCAGTACTGAGAATTGGCTTTTACCAACTACATAGGGAAAGGACACAGAGGAACTGGAACTAGGGCCACATAGGAATTGGAACTAGAGCCACAGAAGAGTCACACAATCAATGAAAGATTAAACTAGAGGGAAAAACTGTTTCCAATCAAATGTCAGGGAAGCGTATCCATCTTGATCTACCTCTGGAGGAGGGGAAGAAAAGGGGCTCCCGGATAATTTGTCAGCCAGGGTCCAATGTCACTCGGGTCTGATTCAAAGACGGGCTAGAAATCCTTACGTTAAGAATTAACACAAAAATCAACTCAAGGCTTGAGATATTCTTGAAGTACCTGGCAGAGCAATCACAAATCACTCTGGAAGGACACGCCTTTAAGCCAGTACCACTTCAAGTAAAACCATATTAAGATTAGTGAGCAACAGTCCAAATTCCTAACAAACACCAAAATTAAATAATACATGTAACACAACAGGAAAATTTGACAGCTTTTGTTTAGTAAGAAGTACCATGAAAATGTAACAAATACTATGAAAATATTAAAGCAGAATACAGTTAACCCCCTTCTCTCCAACTAGTGATCACAGCATTTCTCTATCCTCTGAAACAGTATGTATTACAATTTTTGAGCTCCTGCATTTTCTATCCCCTATTTCATAAAATGCATTCTGATAGAAGGAACTATCTTAAAATCCTACATCAGTCAATGGTATTTAGCTGAATATATAAGATAGTCACCCATTTTAACAATGAGGATGGCTAAAAAAAAAAAATCTACTGAGGAAAAACTGTTTGCAACACTGTGTCTAAAAAACTTGATAGCATTCTGAAAATCACTTAAACATGGCTCATTTTAAACCTTGTTAATGTATATATCACTGAAGCTTATTTAAAACAATTTTTATATTGCCATCTTTCTTCTGTAAACTATAGCCAATCCAAGAAGTAGTAAACAGACTTAAAAATAGTCACAATATTTAAAAGTGATATGTCTACTCATATTCATTAACAGAAGAAATGCTATGGGAAAATATATGTAAACTACTTAAATTTTAAATCTGAAAGTGGTTGGGAATGGAAGAGATTTATTTTGTGCCCAATAACCATGATGCATGCTTATTAGAACAAACTGGGTACAACTGTGATTGTATTCATTTTAATAAGGAAATGAGGAAGGAAAACAGACATTAAAAATTTTTTTAAGTTAAGCATGTGGAAATTTTATCATCATTTATAGGTTTCATTTTCTTTACCTTTCACTGCTATCTAGGTTAAATAACTATGCCCGCCACCTATCCACCTACTTACTCTCACTAGGGTATAACATCTAATATTCAGAGAGAACCTGAACTGAGGAAGTTTTAGAACTTCCTCAAGCTCTCTCAGAGAAAAATATCAAAAGAAAACAATTCATATTAAAAGTTAATATGATAGTATCCTTTTTCATTAGGACTTTAGCCAGAAGTTTCTGTAACTTTCCCTAAAGAATTCAAATATAAAAGAATATATTCTGTTTTGAAAAATTATGTTTCATACTATGTGTAAGGCCTATAGCACAGAAACTGAAATTTTGTTTTCTCCAAATAAGTAATACTGATTCAGTAACTACTATTTTCCAATGATATCTCAATGTCCTACGAATAGGATAGTTTAATAAATTACTTACTTCAGGTCCTGTAGAAGGTCTTTTGCATTAAGCATGGTTATTAAAGAGGTGGTAGCTGCAGGAATTATGATAATGGGTGTTCGAGATCCTATAAAGACAAAATTTTACAGGTAGAAAATATATTATTAGGAATTACAATTACTTTCCCTACTATAAGTTAAAAGATTATAAATTGTAATTTTAACTCTTTTGATCTAAAAAATATTTTAAGCCAGTGGATATTAAAAAATAAATTAATAATCAATGTGGCTTGAGCTCTGACAAATGAGAATGGATACCAAGCACAAACATGTGATACAGCTGCATAAGGAAAGTTTCAGGCCTGGTTCTGCAATCATTTACTTTTAAAAGTTAAGTTTAAAATCATATTCACAACCTCACCTTTCTTCTGATTTGGGGGAGGTCTTGCTTGAGAAACTGTAAAGAAGAAAAAAAATCACAACTCTGTGTCATAAAAACCATATTCTTACTTTCAAACTTACAAGGGGTATTTTTTAAATTATTTGTATTCACATATGACTAACTGTAAATCAGAAGACGTATTTTACAACTTACTATCTTCTCAACATTCTCTGACAAAAATATTAAAATGCATTATTCAACAATCTGCAGTCAAAAGGAAAGTGAATATGCAATATCCATACTTCTGTTTCTACAGTTTCAGTTAACCACAGTCCACTGTGGTCTGAAAATATTAAAGAGAAAATTCCAGAAACAAACAATTCACAAGATTTGAAATTGCACATCTTTCTCAGGAGCATAACGAAATCTCACACTGCCCCACCCAGGATGTGAGTGCTCTCTTTGTCCAGCACACCCACACTCTATACACTACCCACACTTTAGTCACTCAGTAGTTACATCTCCCTCACTGTTATCACAGTTCTTGTTTCAAGTGGCCATTGTTTTACATACGAATGGCCCCAAAGTGCAAGAGTGATAAGGCTGACAATTTGGATATGCCACTACCAAAGACAGGACATTAAGTGTTTCCCTTAGGTGAAAAGGTGAAAATCTCTACTTAGTAAGAAAAGAAAAAAATAAAATAAAATCACATCCTGAGGTTGCTAACATCTACAATAAAAACAAGGAATCTACCATCCGTGTAATTGTGAAGAAGAAAAAGAAATTCATGCTATTTTTGCCTTTGTACCTCAAACTGCGAAAGTTTCAGTCACAGTGAATGACAGTGTTAAGATGGAAAAGGCATTATATTTATGGGAGACATAAAGAGAAACATGTTCTGGTTGACTGAATCTGGTTTTGTACTATCCCTCCCTGGTTTCAAGTATCCACTGAGGGTCTTGGAATGTATGCCCTGTTAGTAAGTGGGGACTACTGTATTACAATGCTAGGCACTGAGTATCTACATTCATGGATGTTCAGGTCTAGCAAAAAAAAAAAAAAAAAAAGAGAGAGACAGAGAAGAAATAATTTCATAATAAGCTGATTACCACTGTAATAAATGGGAAAGCAGAGTGTAAGAGCAAACAATACTGCGCAAAGTGTGAATACGCTTAACCACTCTGGAAGAAAAGTAAAAGTAGTTATTGAGAGCTAAGTTTAAAAGATTCCTTTTATTTTATTTTTTTTCTTTCTTTTAAAAATTGTTTCTGGTCTCTTTTTAGGTGAGAAATACAGCATTACAGGTAATCAGTCATGTATATGTGAAGGTCTATATTATCTGAAAATGACCCTATGATTGATTGTGATTATATTATAAATACACAAATCTTCCTATCTTTTTTTGTTCTTTTTAACAAAAACAGGGTCTCGCTCTGTCACCCAGGGTTGATTTCGAACTCCTGAGCTCAAGCTACCCTCCCACCTCAGCCTTCTAAAGTGCTGGGATTACATGGGTAAGCCACTGAGCCTGGCCCGTATCTTCGTACTATGTTTATATACAATGAACTTTTAATGCACAGAAATATTTGTTGACATTAATGATAATAATAACCTAACACAAGATCAATACATCTTAGGATAAAAAGTGCTGCAAGTTCTATTCTCAGTATTTGACCATACAATAACTCAATGTGCCACATGCCATGATCGAGTTTTGTTTTTTAAATGACAAAAATAAAGAAAAATTTAGGAGACTTAAAATTCTAATTGAATGTTAGTTCTTAAAAACGGATACCATCTTTAAAGTGAATAACACAGCACACACACTTTCGGAAAACGTTTTATTTAAAAAGAAGCAAAATGCTACATTTTAACTAATTCTTTGTAATCCTTTGTATAGCTCTCTCATTGTGATAAACTATCATAGGATTCAGTAGTATGATCTTCGAGCCACAGAAAGCACATAACTACATACACAGATACATGCTGAGACATACGCCTTTACTATTACGGTTTTCTCATCTTCTTGCTGAGAAAAAAAACTAGAATTTTCTTAAATCAATTAGAGAAATGGAGGGTCATGGATAAATCTGATTGGTTAGATAGTGTCATCTGGAATATAATACAGTCTCGGTAAATATTTGGCATTTGTTGGAGAGATAAAGGGATAACAGGATGGACAAACAGGAAACAGGAGTTTCTATTATGATAAAGGGAACTACAAAAAAACAAAGAGGTTTCAAGAAATAAATCTGTGATGGACAGATGGAAGGAAAGCAGGGGAGAGGAAGAGAGGGAAGAAGAAAGACAGGGCAAGGAAGAAATCTCTGACTGAAGTACTGTTGGATTTGGTGAGGAAATCCACAAATGCCCTCAGGAATTTAGGCAAACATTTACTAAACTCAAGGCCGAGAAGACCCAATGTAAGAAAAAGACAAAATAAAAAAACTCATAAATGTTAAAAATAAAGTTTAGGCCGGGCACGGTGGCTCAAGCCTTTAATCCCAGCACTTTGGGAGGCCGAGATGGGTGGATCACGAGGCAGGAGATCGAGACCATCCTGAGCTACACGGTGAAACCCCGTCTCTACTAAAAAAAAATACAAAAAACTAGCCGGGCGAGATGGCGGGCGCCTGTAGTCCCAGCTACTCGGGAGGCTGAGGCAGGAGAATGGCGTAAACCCGGGAGGCGGAGCTTGCAGTGAGCCGAGATCGCGCCACTGCACTCCAGCCTGGGCAACAGAGCTAGACTCCGTCTCCAAAAAAAAAAATAAATAAAAAAAAATAAAAATAAAAATAAAAAAAAATAAAGTTTAGAGGTTTAGTTTAAAAAAAAACTGCAAATGAATATAAACAAGTTCTCTAGTATGTAAGGACCCTGACTGAGACACTGTGATGAACATGTCAATGAGAAGCTTGATCTTAAAGAGGGAGGGGGAGAGAAACATAAGGAGTTTGTATGACAGAGTGATCAACAGCAAAGGTCTGTACTCAGATTTTTAGTTCATATCCTTATTTTGCCACTGTCTAGACAAGTTGATTAACTTTGCTCAGTCTCAGCTTCCTCAATCGTAAAAGAGATAATAGTTTCTATATCTTGATATTGCTGTGAGAATTTAAAAAATAATAATGCATGCTAAAGTCCTTAACCAGGTATTAGCACAAACTCACCATTTACTGAATCCTGCAACTACAGTAGATGCTAACTGCTGTCGCTTCTACTACTACTACTTCTACTACTACTCAAGCAAGTGTGCTAATTGCCAATTTACAAGCTGAGAATAAATCATAAGAAAAATTACTGTTGCTTTGTTTGATTTCAAATAAATTAGATTCTTAAGAAACATTCATTCGGAGCCTATGTATAAGCATCGCTGCTAAGTTATTATTAAACTGCAAATAAAACAGAAGTAATTCCTGCCCTCAAAGAGCTTTCAGCAGAGTAGGGGAGCCCAGACCATAAACAAAAATGCAACCAAACACATAATCTAATTGGAATATATACTAAGGGAACAAAATGAGTGTATACTGGCAGAAAAGTGTGCTTTAGATAGAATGCAAAAAGCTTCTCAAAGAAAGTGGCATTTAAGCTGAAATTTGAAAGATGAAAACAAGCCAACTTGCCAAGAACAAGTAGGCGAACAGTCCAGATAAGAGGTAGGAATGTGGGCAAATATCATAGGCAGGAAGAAATTGCTGCACTCAGGGAACTGAAACAAAGCAAATGTGTAGACCACAGGGAAGAAAGGAAGAATGGCAGGAGATGAGGTTACAAATACATGCAGAGATCAATTAATCTAGGGCCTTTTAAGCAATATTAAGTTTACATTTAAGTGCTACTGGAAAGTCCTATAACTATTAAGCTAGAAAGTGACAAGATTTTATTTTCATTTCACAAGTCTGGAAGAAAAAAAAACAATTTGGACAAGGGATCAAAAAGGGTACAAGTGTGAAAGCAGAAAGCTCAGTTAGGACTATTACAACAGTCAACAATGGTGCTACTCAAACCATGTGTGGTTGAGTTTTTGTTTTATTTCCAATTCAAAGTCAACTGAATAAAATATAATAACAATGAATTTCTAGAAAGATGATAACGTACTCAGATGCTATGACACTATTTTACCCTCAATTTCTGTATCTATTTTGTTGGCACCGGAAATAAAAAGGTCATGGGCTGACACCAGGCAGCCGACCACACTGAGACCCACTGGTCTAGAGAAATGATGATGGTTTCTACTTGAGTTGTGGTAGTGGAGATAAAGAAAAATAGATAAATTTGGAATACAGAAAAGGTACATCTGACAGAACCCACCAACAGAAAAGGAGTAAGGAAATGTGATGAATAAAGAGTAACTTCCAAATTTTTGATTTAAGAAACAAAGTCGATGGTGGTGTCACTCTATGAAAAAGGAGAAGACTACAGAGTAAGAGACCTTGAGGAAAATAGCAGGGAAAACATTATCTTAATTAGTTTTAAAATGCCTATGGCAAATCCAAATGTTACACAGACAGTTAATATAAGATACCAGAAGTTTGAACTGGAAACACAACTTTGGAAAGCATTAGCACATAGATTTAAAACTATGGGATGAGAGGGGAAGTACTCCAAACAGTAGCTAGGTTATAAAACATGATTGAATAGCATAATAAATTTGTATAAAATATACAGCCACTAGTTCACTCTCTCAATCTCACATGAATGGTATTAAGCACATAAACTAGTACCATAGGCCACTTAGTCATCTCAAAAGAACTATGAATTAGTGAAGTATAGATGGTGTATACATTAAGAAAGGAGAGAAGAAAGACAAGGATATGTGCAAGAAATTCAATATGGCTATAAAAAGGAAAGACAGTGAAGTCCAGAACTATGGCCTTTCTGCTGCAGGAAGTCAGGGACCCCAAACAGAGGGACCAGCTGGAACCGCAGCAGCAGAATATAAATTGTGAAGATTTCATAGACATTTATCAGTTCCCAAAATTAATACTTTTATAATTTCTTATGCCTGTCTTTACTGCAATCTCTGAACATAAATTATGAAGATTTCATGGAATTTATCACTTCCCTAATAATACTCTTATAATATCTTATGCCTGTCTTTACTTTAATCTCTTTATCCTGTTATCTTTGTAAGGTGAGAATGTACGTCACCTCAGGACTACTACCGTACAAATCGATTGTAAAACATGCGTTTGAACAATATGAAATCAGTGCACCTTAGAAAAGAACAGAATAACAACGATTTTCAGGGAACAAGGGAAGATAACCACAAGGTCTGACTGCCTGCAGGGTCAGGCAGAATAGAGCCGTATTTTTCTTCTTGCAGAGAGCCTATAAACAGACATGCAAGTAAGTGAGATATCGCTGAATTCTTTTCCCAGCAAGGAATACCCTGGGGAAGGAATGCGTTCCTGGGGGGAGGTCTATAAACAGCTGCTCTGGGAGTGTCTGTCTTATAAGGTTGAGATAAGGACTGAAATACGCCCTGGTCTCCTGCAATACCCTCAGGCTTACCAGGATTGGGAAATTACAGCCTGGTAAATTTTGGTTGGAGCAGTTCTCTGCTCTCGAACCCTGTTTTCTGTAAAGATGTTTTATCAAGAAATACACAGCAGGACACAGACCCTCATCAGTAATTCTAATCTTGCCTTTGCCTTGTGATCTTTATTGCCCTTTGAAGCATGTGATCTTTGTGACCCACTCCCTGTTCATATATCCCTCCCCTTTTAAAATCCCTAATAAAAACCTGCTGGTTTTGCGGCTCAGGGGACATCACGGAACTACCAATATGTGATGTTACCCCCGGAGGCCCAGCTATAGAATTACTGTCTTTGTACCCTTTCTCTTTATTTCTCAGACCAGCTGACACTTAGGGAAAATAAAAAGAACCTATGTTGAAATATTGGGAGCTGGTTCCCTCGATACTTTCAAATGCTTTTATTTATGAATTCACTGGAAAACATGTGCCTCTTGTTAGTTATATTCCCTAAATGAATTTTGAGAGGTTAGAAATTGGTAGAGCTTTAGATGTTTAAAGTGTTTAACTGTAAACACTTTAAAACATTAAATTTACCCAGAGACTTGCCTGGCACAACAGCACTAAATAAATATTTGATGAAATGAGAAATAAAAATTTGTAAATGCTCAAAAACAGAACTCCACCCTTGGTATCTCACTCAAGGAAAGAATAGGTGGGTCAGTCTCCCATTTCCAAATTATCCAAACTCTACCCAACATATAACAGTTACACTTCTATCATCTCCCTTCTTACAGTGGCCATATATATTTTGGATACTCACATTTTTCAGATTTTAAAGAAATAATACTAGTGTACATGTCAAATATTAAATGATATCCCTTCAAAACTGGGCTGTACCCCCAAAAGCAGATGCATTTAACATTTTGGCAGCAAAATAAAATACACTAATTAGGACAAATAAAGACTTCAAACTACTACTATCCATTCCAATCAAGTCTTATTGCTGAATGACAGCAAAAATCTTAATTATTTTAGAATAGTGGGTAGGAAATGTGGATGTATGGGTATGGAGCAGTAAGTGGGAGGAGAAAGTGGAAAGTTCACATGGATGGGTATTAGAATATCTGACATATGATGAGACATTCGTTCAGATTAATTTCAATCGGTTTAATCCCCAGTGCACTTTAGCAGAGCAATTGAAAAAGTAGGCTAGAACGTTAAGAGATGAAAAGACTTAGGACCCCTTACTTTACACACATGATCTTCCCCTAGCCACATAACTGGCTAGTAAAATCCAGTCCCTTTAACTTTATTTTATCATAAGACACATCTGAACAAAATGGTTTGTCTAGATATCAGTGCCTCCCCCAGCCCTTTCCTTATGTACTAACTTATTTTATGAAAATATGAAATAGAAAAAAATTTACATCACAGATTCCAAGTTAGAATCCTCAGGTGGTGGCTTGTTCTCCTTTTTCCATTTCTGACAAACATAACCTCCCATCCCTCCCTTCCAAAGAAAAACAAACAATTCTCTTATCTGTGATTCAACTGCCTCCACAATCTTCCTGTACTTCATGTTTAGTATTCTTTGGGCCCAACCCCATCTGTCCATCCCTATTTCCTCCACTTTTTTCTTTCTTCCTGTAAAAAGCTCCTTCAGCTTCTCTTAGTTTCCAGACAAGAGCCTACTATATAGAAATTCAAATAATATTTGTTGAATTTAGTTGTTGTTCTTATACTCTCATGACAGATTCTGGTATGACCATCTCTACTGAAAATTAGTCCTGTCATCTTAATCAATTACATCCAGTCTAGTCTAAGTATAACAAGGCTGACAGAGCACTCTTCTTCTCCACACCTACCTAAAAACAGCAATGACAAAAATTTCAAACAAACCTACTGTCAAACAAAAAACAAAAACAAAAAAAGGAAATACTAGCCACATCTAAGAGGAGCACGAATACAGGACACAGGGAAATCACCCTGCAAAACCATCCCAACATAAGCCCCATGTACCATGCTTTTGACGTGCCTCTAGAAAATATTTAATATTCATAATCTAAATAATTTTAGAATTGGCCTGTGTACATACTATGAATAAGAGGATATCCAAATCTGCACTATTGATACTGTAAAATTTATGCAGAAGATCCAGTTAAGTTCTTGCCTGTGTCTTTTCAATGCCTTATTTTCTTTCTTCATACTAACTTTCAACAGCACTGATGAGGTTATTTTTTTAAAAAATAAAAAAGGGCCGGGGGGGGACAGCTGGTATAGCCTAGCACTGAAATTATGCTAAATAAACGTAAAAATAAAACAAACACCAAACACCAAAAACAAACCCAAAAGACCAAAAATAAATATAGGGTTGGTATCTAAATATCTATAACGATCAGTCTTTTTAGGTACTAGGAATAGGGGGAAGAATTTTTCTAAAATAACTTCAATATTACCTTTGCTTAACACATTTTTTAAAAAATGATACAGAACTTTAGGTGTTCAACACAGATATCTGAAGTTCTAAGCATCAAAGCTGAATATTATTCTATTAAAATTATAATTCTGTACTGCTGTAGGAAAAAAAATCACATCTGTACATACTACCTGATGAGGATGGATATATATAAATAGCTTTTAAACATTTAAAAATGTTTTAAAACATGTTTCTAATATCTTAACCAAAATGAAAACATTTTCTTAAAAATTTTCTTTAAGTCTTCACTATACCTATTTATTCAAGTAAATGTTCTATAGTAAAACTTCATTATTGAAAAACAGTGTTTTATAACCCATTTTATCAATGACCTGTGAATCAAATCGGGGAAAACATTACTTCAATAAAGAATATTACAAAATCCAGCTCAGCTGCTTAATACACTATAAGGAAAATAAATAATTCAACATGTTCTTCACTTTATTTCTTTATGTCTTTCTGCTAAAAACATGAAGATTTATTAATGATGCTGACTGAAGTTTAGCAAGCGTTTTATGTATATTATCACAGTTTTGAGATCTGCTTAAACAGTACTGACAGTCTTTAAAGAAACATGACTTTGCAATGTATTTTAAGTAAAATTTAAATTTGTTCAAAGCATTATACACATACCAAAAAACTTGCACTATTATGAGCTTTTGAAAGAAAGCAAAAAACAAAGTTTTATATTTCTACCTGGTCTTGGTACTGGCTGGGCTGCAGGAGTCTGAGTCTTCCGTGCAGATGCACCCTCCTTTAAAAGAATAAGAATTGATATATAAGATCAAAGTTTCTTTACATGATAAACACTTTAATTATTGCAAAGAAATCTCATATCTCTGTCTCTTGTTCTGTTTCTCTCACTCAATTGGTTACTCCACTAAACATGTTATGACCTACAGTTTAAGAAAAAAAAAAAAAAGAAAACTCTCCTGATCTTTTATGCTATTAGTCATGAGATCATAATAAACATCTTTAGCGTAAAACAAACTTAGTTACTACAGAGTAGTTACTGTAAGCATGTAATATTTTTAAATGATTTGTTTAACTGCTGACAATTTTAATATTCTCAGAAATATCACTGCCTATTCTAAAATCAAGTCAATCTTTTTTTCTCTAAACAATCTCAAAATAAATAAATGATATATACTCTCCTGGTAAAAAAAAACCTAACATACGTTATATTGGAAAGTATTCAAAAAACATAAACATTTCAAATAATTAAATGCCTTTAAAATATTCAGGAAAAATCACATTTATAAAGAAGAGATGTTACATTTGAATTAAGAGCAGATGAGAGTATCTTAAAAACTAAATAACAAACCTCGATAATTACTGAAAATGTAAGATGTACAAGGAAATATGCTAAGGGTTGAAGTATATCAATTATATACTCAAGGATAGATGCCTCTGAAATGCTTAAGATTCTTAAAATGTCTGTTTTTAGTGCAATAGTTTCAATCATATTCACAGTGATATTTCATAATACATTTTTCTTTATACAAAGTTGCAAGTGTAAATTTCCTAACTATGAATTCATAAAGACTTTAGTTGTACATAACAGAAGGAAATTTGACAAATATCAGGGGAGGTACATAAATACATAAAAATTAAAATCAATATTAGTGTCACAAAGAACATTTCCAAAGAAATACTGCTAAATACTAATTATAATTACACTACATTCTCTTCAAAATTTGAGACAGCAAACATGGTAAAATTGTTTGAAATAGCAGGCTATCCTATAGCAGTTTTTAAAAAATAAATGACTATAAAAATGAGTACAAGAGAAAAAAGACTTTCACTTCAATACAGTGGTATTCCTAGTATTCAGTTAGAACGTCACAGAAACCATTCTTTATAACAAGAAACAATAGTCGCAGGAGCAGGCAGGTGGCAAAAACTCCAAGAAGAAAAAAAAACAACCAAACAAAAAGACACCTGAGAACAGCAAAATATCCTTTTTTCCAATGTTCTCACTATTGCGCATTTAGTTATTAATATATATTGGTGTATTTACTACTGAGTCATTCCGGGTGCTGGTTTCACAGATGTTTATTCATTAAAAATTTATCAAGTGTACTTATGATATGGTCTTCCTCCAATTATATTACATTCAGGTAAACCTTTAAATGTTAAAAAAAAGAGTGAGTCATAATTAAGGTGGAGAGCACATCAAATATTTAACATCATTACAATGTGGGGGAACCTTCTGATTATATTTGTCTCTAAGTTTATGTTAGGGGATATAACTATTTTTATTCTTTGTAATTTCAGTACCTGGAGCATAGTAGGCTCTGGGCACTGCAGCTAGTTGAACTGAACTGCACTTAGATTTTTAAAAAATCAGAAGCCAGGGGATAATCATTAAATAGGAATCCATTAAAAGAAACATTAGCTCCTATATAAAGAATCAACTAGACATTATATAATAAGAGTAAACTAATCATATTACTTACCTATTCTAGTATATAAATACTGACTCGTGGGGATGTGATTTAAGAGGAAAAACATAGAAAATGAGACAGAAAAACAATGAGCACGCATATATGCAGACATCTTCTGTCCATATTTAACCACGAGTCTGGCTGGATTCAAATCAAAGCCCTTCTTTTTTTGGAATAGAGTGGCCTAAGTTCAAAATCACCAGAATAAAAATTATGTGCATATAAAGATAGCTACACAAACCCAAAGTGATCCAACTAACTACTGAATTAGTTGTACACCTGTACCATAAGCATGTGTATAAGCACGTATAAATAAAGGTATAAGCATGTGTAAATAATATGGAGAAAAAAAAAAAACCTTTTCCACTACAAATTATAACCCTTAGGAATTTTTGTCTACTTTTGAATAAGCTCAAAACTTGATCCCTTTAAATACCAATAATGGGTATTTTCTGTTTGCCTAGTAATAATCCTTGCTTGATGACCCAATCACTCCTTTTTGGCAATAAGCTCTATCCCCTCGTCACTAGGAAAGCTATATATCCTAGACTTCATCAATTAAAAGTCCTTCTTTAGGACTGTTTTTTATAGACTGGGATTATTTTTTATAGACTAGATAGAGCTAGCTGTTAAAACCACTAGTTACAAGGCTACAAGGAAATAAGCCTAAAATCACTGATGATGATGTCCCTTGACTCATGGAGAAAATGTACGGGCAGAAAAGAGAATTAAGCTATAATGTAAGAAAAGAGGTAGAATATAATACCCTTTATAATACCTACTATCTAATTCTAGTGGCCTGCAAGACCTACTTTACCCTTAACCATTCTTGATTATAGGAGTCAAATCTCCCATCTCAGCACTCTACAAACCTCACACACACTTTTGTTTGTCTCAGTTGAATCAAAGTTCTATCAGGTGCAACAGAAAAAAATGTTATCTAATTCTGTCTTCTCAAGGCTTACTGAAAATTTCAGTTGTCGAAGTCAGTACAGTATAACTTCGTTTAATTTTTGAGTTGGTACAAACAACCGCCCCGCCAATACACAAAGAGTTATACAGCTGTGACACAACAACAAACTAATGACAAAACAGTAGAATATAACCTTCTTGGAAGAAAACTGGGAAGTTCTTTGCAAATCACGTCATGAATTTATAGCCATTTCTAGGACTCTCCCCAGCCAATATCACTCAGGAGGCTAAAAGCACATTCTACTATGATTTCCATTATTTTTAAGTAAAGCTGGAGTAGTCGCTGCATAAGGGATTGCAGAAATCAACCCCACCACCCTCCACCCTAAAGATGAAGAGACAAAGGTGAAGTCATTTTTCAAAGGCAACACACACACACATACATACACACACACACACACACACCCCACATGTATTAATAAACAGAAAAAATAATCTGGAAGTAATATGGAACAGACTGACAATCCTATATTTTTAAAGACATATTTGGATTGGAAGAAAAAACACTACACAGCTGGGAAAAGAAAGGTATCGGCACAAAAACAAAAGAGCTGACAAGTTGTGCTAACTGGAGAGGAAAACCTGCTTTCTCTTGAAAAGTCAGAAGCATTATAATTTCACCAAGACTTGAGGCATTCGAGAAAAGTAATAACCGAATTAACATAGAAGGGAAAAATGGTGAGAGAACCACATTTTCGAATAATAAAAATACAAAACAAAGTATGCTGTTTACTAGCAATCCTGGCTTTCATTATTTTAGCAAATGAGATCACCTAAAATCTTCTGATATTTGCAAAGGACCAGTATGTGCAGTTTAAACAAGCAGAATAAATATCTTAATATATAATACCGTCATGACTGTATATTTAGAAAACCCCATCGTCTCATCGTCTCAGCCCAAAATCTCCTTAAGCTGATAAGCAACTTCAGGAAAGTCTCAGGAAACAAAATCAATGTGCAAAAATCACAAGCATTCCTCTACACCAATAACACACAAACAGAGAGCCAAACTATGAGTGAACTCCCATTCACAACTGCTTCAAAGAGAATAAAATACCTAGGAATCCGACTTACAAGGGATGTGAAGCAACTCTTCAAAGAGAACTACAAACCACTGCTCAATGAAATAAAAGAGGACACAAACAAATGGAAAGAACATTCCATGCTAATGGAAAGGAAGAATCAATATCGTGAAAATGGCCATACTGCCCAAGGTAATTTATAGATTCAATGCCATCTCCATCAAGATATCAATGACTTTCTTCATGGAATTGGAAAAAACTACTTTAAAGTTCATATGGAACCAAAAAAGACCCTGCATTGCCAAGCCAATCCTAAGCCAAAAGAAGAAAGCTGGAGGCATTACACTACCTGACTTCAAACTATACTACAAGGTTACAGTAACCAAAACAGCATGGTACTGGTACCAAAACAGAGATACAGACCAACGGAACAGAAAGGGCCCTCAGAAATAATACCACACATCTACAAACATCTGATCTTTGACAAACCTGACAAAAACAAAAAATGGGGAAAGGATTTCCTATTTAATAAGTTGTGCTGGGAAAACTGGCTAGCCATATGTAGAAAGCTGAAACTGGATCCCTTCCTTACATCTTATACAAAAATTAATTCAAGAGGGATTAAAGACTTAAATGTTAGACCTAAAACGATAAAAACCCTAGAAGAAAACCTCGGTAATACCATTCAGGACATAGGCATGGGCAAGGACTTCATGTCTAAAATACCAAAAGCAATGGCAACAAAAGCCAAAATTGACAAATGGATCTAATTAAACTAAAGGGCTTCTGCACAGCAAAAGAAACTACCATCAGAGTGAACAGGCAACCTACAGAATGGGAGAAAATTTTTGCAACCTACTCATCTAACAAAGGGCTAACATCTAGAATCTACAAAGAACTCAAACAAAGTTACAAGAAAAAAAAAACAACCCCATCAAAAAGTTGGCAAAAGATATGAACAGATACTTCTCAAAAGAAGATATTTATGCAGCCAACAGACACATAAAAAAATGCTCATCATGACTGGCCATCAGAGAAATGCAAATCAAAACCACAACGAGACACCATTTCACACCAGTTAGAATGGCCATCATTAAAAAGTCAGGAAACAACAGATGCCGGAGAGGATGTAGAGAAATAGGAATGCTTTTACACTGTTGGTGGGAGTGTAAACTACTTCAACCATTGCAGAAGACAGTGCGGCAATTGCTCAAGGATCTAGAACTAGAAATACCATTTGACCCAGCCATCCCATTACTGGGGATACACTCAAAGGATTATAAATGATACTGCTATAAAGACACATGTACACGTATGCTTACTGCGGCACTATTCACAATAGCAAAGACTTGGAACCAACCCAAATGTCCATCAATGACATACTGGATTAAGAAAACGTGGCACATATACACCATGGAGTATTATGCAGCCATAAAAAAGGATGAGCTCGTATCCTTTGTATGGACATGGATGCAGCTGGAAACCATCATTCTCTGAAAACTATCGTAAGGACAAAAAAACCAAACACCGCATGTTCTCAGTCATAGGTGGGATTTGAGCAATGAGAACATTTGGACACAGGGTGGGGAACATCACACACCGGGGCCTGTCGTTGGATGGGAGGAAGGGGGAGGGATAGCATTAGGAGATATACCTAATGTAAATGACGAGTTAATGGGTGCAGCACACCAACATGGCACATGCACATGTATACATAGGTAACAAACCTGCGCGTGGTGCACATGTACCCTAGAACTTAAAGTATAATTTAAAAAAATAAAAAAGTATATTAAAAAAATACCATTAGAAAAATATATTTGTTGCAAGTGAAAAAAAAATACCATATATGTATATTTAATTTTAAAATGTTACCTGAAACAGTGAAACACTGAAAAATTTTTTTTTTTTTAAAACAGGATCTCACTCTTTCACACAGGTTGGAGTGCAGCAGTGCAATCTCAGCTCACTACAGCCTTGACCTCTGGGGCTCAAGCAATTCTCCCACTTCAGCCTCCAAGCATGCACCACCATGCCAGGCTAGTGTTGTTTTTTTGGGTTTTTTTTGTTTGTTTGTTTGTTTTTTGGTGAAGAGAGGGTTTCGCCATGTTGCCCAGGCTGGTATCAAACTCCTGAGCTGAGGCTCCCAAAGTGCTGGGATTACAGGTGTGTACCACCACGCCTGGCCTGAAAGCTTTTATGAAGAAAACATATATAGAACATATAAGCAGACTCCAGGAGTTTCTAATCTACTCTTCTGTTGTATTAATAAGGGCAAAGGTCACATACGTTTTAAAAATTATTTAAATATTACTCGTACCCTTGAATGCTTTTACCTTTATTTTAAAAAGTAACTTATTCCTATGAAAACTGGATTTGATAATCAGAATTCTCAAAGATTAGGATATTTCAATATGCATGTGAATTTTTCTTTTCTTTTCTTTTTTTTTTTTGAGACGGAGTCTTGCTCTGTCACCCAAATTGGAGTGTAGTGGTGCAATCTCGGCTCACTGCAACCTCTGCCTCCTGGGCTCAAGCGATTCTTCGGTTTCAGCCTCTCAAACAGCTGGGACTACCGGTGCGTACCATCAATGTCCAGCTAATGTTTGTATTTTTAGTAGAAACAGGGTTTCACTATGCTGGCCAGGATGGTCTCAAACTCCTGATCTCAAGTGACCCACCTGCTTCTACCTCCCAAAGTGCTGGGATTACAGGCATGAGCCATTGCACCCAGCCTGAATTTCTAAACACACTGAATGAGTCTTTTTTTAAGGGATCAGGCCTCATTTTGTTGCACAGGTTGGTCTCAAACTCCTGGGTTCAAGCAATCCTCCTGCCTTGGCCTCCTAAAGCACTGGGATTGCAGCAGCAGAGAGCCACCATGTCCAGCTAGTCTTTTAAAAGAGTGTTTTGTTGTAGAAAAGGGAAACAGCAATTCTGGGGACAAATTACAATGAGGCTAAAAAACATAAAGGATTTTAAAAGCAAAACATTTCAACACAAAGAATAAGCACAATTTTTTTTAAGACTTGTTATAACCTTGAGGTATATGTACACAATATGTTGCTAACATAAAAAACAGTTAACATATTTATAAAGCATAGTACTTCCCTCCCTTTAATTATACAGATAAAGGGCTGCAAAATTTAAAAATAAATTTATCGTTCTCTCCCTAAGCCCAGAAACTCTCTCCAGAGAAGTACCTACTTAAATGGCTGAGACATGTTCTCTCTCATCCCTCAACCTCTAAACAAACTGATTAAGGTAGATGTTGTATCTATCATACCATGAGAAAATTAAACTAAAACAAACAAAGAAACAAAAACCAGTTACTTGCCCCAGGTCACATGGTTACTAAGCAGAACAGATCTGGGCCTTTTTGAATCCAAAGCCTATGCTTCCTAACTACTAATACCTTGTAACCTCTGATTTGAAGACCTCCCTTCACAAAGTACCTTCTCTCTTTCCTCATTCGCTCTCTTCCCATAATTCCAATGTTTCCCTGTTGTGACCTTTTAGCATTTTATGGATACCTTTATCGTGTCTTAGTCCATTTGTGCTACTATACCAAAATACCACAGACTGGGCAATTTGTAAATAGAAACATATTTCTCAAAATTCTGAAGGCTAGAAAATCCAAGATCAAGGCGCCTGCAGGTTTTGTGTATGGTTAGCAGGTTTTGTGTCTCTCTGATTCCAAGATGACGTCTTCTTGTTGCATCCTCTGGAGGGGACAGACAGTGTCTTCACATGGTGGAAGGTGGAAGGGCAAAAAAGGATCTAAGAAAATTCCCTCCAGCCCTTTTACAGGACATTAATTCATTTGTAGAGGCCATGCCCTCATGACTTAATCACTTTTCACTTCTTAATATCACCACAGTGGGATTAAGTTTCCACACATGAATTTTGGGAAGCATTCAGACCATAACACCTCATTATACTACATAATTTCCTAATTATTTGTCTGCTTCCCCCAATCAGACTGCAAGGTACTTTACTTCGCATCAGAAAATATTACTCCTCCAATCCTGATACAGCCAGCTGCATGGGAGGTGTTTAATCATTATACACTGACTAATTAAAACAAATTTATTTGCCTTAGAATCACTGATTCATGACTATTGAGTAAAAACTGTTTTATCTATTACATGAATATGGCACAAATAACTGTCACACAGAATTATTAGGAGAATTAAACAACATTCATTCATTCCACATACCACTTTTTTTTTTCTGAGACGGTATCTCGCTTTGTTGCCCAGACTGGAGTGTAGTGGCACAATCTCAGCTCACTGTAATCTCCACCTCCCGGTTCAAGCGATTCTTGTGCCTCAGCCTCTTGAGTAGCTGGGATTGCAGGCGTGCACCACCAAACCTGGCTAATTTTTCTATTTTTAGTAGAGATGGGTTTCACCATGTTGGCCAGGCTGGTCTTGAACTCTTGACCTCAAGTGATCCACCTGCCTCGGCCTCCCAAAGTGCTAGGATTACAGGCATAAGCCACCGTACCTGGCCTCTACATACACTTACTGAAAGCACATTAAGTGCCAAATAAGAAAACAGAAATGCAGAAAAATAAACAAGAGCACTAGGTCCCTGCCCTCATGATGCCTGCAATCTAATGAAGGAGACTGATGATAAATACATGAAATGAAAAAATTATTAATATAATTATGTATGTATTTAGTTACTTGCAATATGCATATGTGTTTCTGTGTATTTTCAGCTCACTGCCCAAAGTTAAGTGGGACTAGTAACTGTTAAACAATTTTCTTTCAACACTCTTTATGTAAGGATAAGTCATGACCTCACAAACTGAATTCAGCAGCAAATTAAAAGTATTACGTACCATGACCTAATGGGTTTATTCTTGGAATGCAAAGGTGGTTCAACATACAAAAAATCAATGTATTAATATTTAATAATACACCACATTAACAGATAAAGGGGAAAAACCCTCATGATCATGTCAAATGATGTAGGGAAAAAAAGACAAAAATTAATACCCTTTCATTAAAAAATTTAAAAATTCAACTAGGAATGGAAGGAAATGTACTCTACATAATAAAGATACATATGAAAAACCGACAGCTAACATCATACTCAATGGTAAAAGACAAAGCTTTGTTCCTAAGATCAGGAACAAGACAAGGATGCCCACTTTCATCACTTCTATCCAACATAGTATTGAAAATTCCAGCCACAGCAATTAGGCAAGAAAAACAGAAGGGATTCAAATTGGAAAGGAAGAGGTAAAACTATGTTTGCAGATGACAAAATCTGTATGTTAAATAACCTAGAGATGACACCAAAAAAAAGTCATATTAATAATAAACAAGTTCTGCAAAGTTGCAGAATATAAAATCAACACACAAAAATTAGTTGTGTTTCTATGTAACAATAGACAGTCCAAAAAGTAAATTAAGAAAACAATTCCACTTACAATAGCATTAAAAAGAATGAAATACTTAGGAATAAACTTAACCAAGGAAACAAAAGACTTGTACACTGAAACTATAAAATATTGCTAAAAGAATTAAAGACACAAATAAAGGGAGAGACATTTGTGTTCATGGGCTAGAAGAATATTAAGATATCTACACTATCAGAAGCACAACGCAATCCCTATCAAAACTCAATATTTTTGCAGAAATGAAAAACTCATCCTAAAAGTTACATGGAATCTCACGGGAGCTCAAATACTTAGCCAAACTCATTGTGAAAAAGATCAAATTTGGAGGACTCAAATTTCCAGATTTCAAAACTTACTGCAAAGCAACATTAAACAGAAGAGGCATAAAGACAGACATACAGATTAATGGAACAGAACACCCAGAAATAACCTCACACATATATCGTCAACTAATTTTTGACAAGAGTGTCCAGACCATTCAATAAGGAAAGGACGGCCTTTTCAACAAATGGTGGTGGGGAAACTGGATAGCCACACACGAAAGGACGAAGTTGGACCATTACTTTAAACCATGTACAAACTTAACTCAAAAAGGATTAAAAGACTAAACTTAAGAGTGAAAACTATAAAACTCTTAGAAGAAAACAGGAAAAACTTCATGAAACGGAATTTAGCACTGATGTCATGGATATGAACCAAAAGTACAGGCAACAGAAAAAGAAATAAACTGGATTCCATCAAAATTTAAAACTTTTATGCAAAGGATATCAGCACAGTGAAAAGGCAACCTACGAAAAGCAAATATTTGCAAGTCACGCATATAAGAAATTAATATCCAGACTATATAAAGAACTACTACAACTCAACAACGACAAAACACAAACCAGCCAATTTAAATATGGGCAAAGACTTGAATAGGTATTTCTCCAGAGATACAGAAGGCTAATAAGTGCATGAAAATATACCAGACATCGCTAATCATTAGGGAAAAGCAAATCAAATACCATAAGACATCACTTCAAATACATTTGAATGGTTATTATCAAAATCCAGTGACAAAATAAGAAAAAAACAAGTATAAATGAGAATATGGAGAAATTGGAATTCTTACATATGACTGGCAAGAATATAAAATGGCACAGCTATTGTGAAAAGTGTATGATGGTACTCCAAAAAATTAAACATAGAATTAACATATGATCCAACAATTCTGCTTGAGTATATATATCCCAAATAATTTGAAATCACAGACTTAAACAGATATTTTTACACTCAAGTTCATAGCAGCATTATTCACAATAGGCAAAAAGTAGGAACAACTCAAATGACAACATCAACACATGAACAGATAAATTATATATATACACAACGGGATGTCATTTAGCCTTAAAAAGGAATGGATTTCTAATACATGCTACAACATGAATGAACCTTGAAAATAGGTTAAATGAAACAGGATGGACCAAAAAAAAAAAAAATATATGTGTGGGTTTGTGAGGGTGTTTCTGGATGAGATTAACATTTGAATAGGCAGACTGAGTAAAGCAGATTCCCCTTCCTAATATGAGTGGGCCTCACCAAATTCAATGATGGTCTGAATATTACAAAAGGGCAGAGTTAGAAGAGAATGAACTCTCAGCTGGCTGACACAGATCCTGAGACTTCTTAGGCTCCATACCTGTGTGAGTCAATTCACTGTAACAATCTCTTTACATATACTAGATGTGTGCGTATGTGTGTTCAACCACCAGTAAAATAAATACTAATAACTAATATACTAAATCTATATATGTGTGTGTATGTATATACACATATAAAGAGATTTATTTCACAAATGATAAACAGATATAGAAACAGATTCTATTGGCTCTGTTTCTCTGGAGAACCCAGACTAATACCACAATTCAAACTGGAATCAAGAGAGAAAAGAGAGATACAGATCACAAAATCTTTAAACGGGGTACTCTTGCATATTAGAAAAACTTTTTTCATTTACTTATCTACTGATTAAAAAATGGCATCCATGTGAATGTGGTTGAAATGTTTTATCATAGAACTGCAATTAGCAAAAATCCAAAGCATATATACTGCTCTCCTTTAATATCAAAGTCTATAATGATCTCATATCTTAGGGCACAGATGAACGATTCTGTCATATGTCTCTCTGAGGTCTAATAAAACCACTACGTTCATTTAAAACTGGCAGAATTATTTTTATAGTGGCAGAGAAATGTGGATAAGGTAGACAGTACACATAATCATTTGTATGTACACATAATCATTTGTGTAACATATGGATCCATGAACTAAAAGAATATACCAATGTAACTAGAAGCGTGAAAAAAATTGATTTGTAAGTCTTAAGCTCTAGATTCCAGCTTTGACTTGCTACAAAGTGAGGAACTTTGAGAAAATCACTGCCTCTCAGGGTCTTAGTTACTTCACCTCTAAAGTGAGAAAAATAAATTTTTAGATGACCTCAAAGGTCCAATTCTGCTCTGAAATTTCATTTTTCTAATGTAAATAATACCTTTTCACTAGAAACAATGCCACCGTAGTACAACCTTGAATGTGCAATTAACTGATTTAAGTTGGAAGACATAATTCAAAATAGGTTTCTTCAAAGGTAGAAGAATGGTATACCACATAAATTTGCTCTTCTTTTGTTCCATGTAAATTAAAACATATTCTCCTGCCTAGTTCCTTCTATCACAGGGTATATGTTTGTAATCAGTTATTAGTTTAGTTGTTTTAGGAATCACAGAATTATAGTTACCGGCATACAGGTAGAAAGAGAAGTGACAATACTACAAGCTTTAAAAGAAAACATTTAATATGATTCAATAAACTGACTGAGGAAGCTACACGGAAACAAATCTGTATGTACACTTAACTACCTGAAACCTATCACTGCCCCACAACACACACACACACACACACACACACACACACACACACTCTCTACACACACACACTACACGTAAGACAGTTAACTGAAATGTTCTGGAACATTATAAATTCTGGAGACAGTAATAAATTCTGTGAAAAGTTAGAAAATGGTGTATAAAACTCAAAGGTGAGAGAAAATTAAGTGAAAAATAAATACACAATATGTTCATTAGCAAATAATTAAGGATAAATGGAGGATATAAACAGAAATACTACATTTTTCTTTTTTGGCTCACTAAAACTCAGCAATTCTATTTTCTATGTGACCACATCTTATTTAAAATGGTTGAAAATACAGGAAATGCATGAGAAAGTAAAAGAATAACAATATAAGTTCAACTGGAAACACAAAAGTATCAAAACACAGTGAAAATGAGTGCAACTATATGAATTTCCTAAGGGTTTATATATGAAAGACAAAATTTAAATAACACTTATTTATAATTATTTTGCTATCTTTATAATGATCTATGTATCTATCAAGGCTATCAATTTCTTCAAAGAAAGGAACCTAATGACGCATCTCACATCTCCCCATAGCTTGCATATAAAAAATGCCTAATGTATTTGCCAAAGGTTAGCAAAACCCTTACACAGCCTAAGAAGTTGGGGGCAGGGCACAGAATCAAACCCTAAAAGTCAAACATTATCTCTTGGTCTGTAATCCTATAACCTTTGCATGTCTCTTGTCTGCTTTGCTGTAGGGGTTTGGTTGAGGTGATGGGAGAAATTTTAAAATTATAGGAAAAACGCAAACCTTCTTGGAAGGCCAGAAGGTTTTGCAAAAGCCTCTAGATAGGGTTACGGCTGAAAGCAGCCTAATCCTCTTACCTTGAGTTAATAACTTAGAATAGGTACAAAGGAATGTAAGGGAGTTTATCTAGAGAGCTTGTTTACACATGTGGTCCTAAGACTGGTCTTTGATCATTCACAGGACTGCTCTCCCTAGGAGAGGGCGACCAGATTAACTACCCACAGGTTTGTTGACTCAATGTCTTTGTCATTAAATCTGTGCTGAATAAATGCTAGCAAGGCCAGCTAACTGGCACACGGCTGCCACAACTCTTTCTGTGAGTGGCCCCCTGCTCTTTCACTGAATATCAGTGTCTGAGTATGTTATTCATCCATCGTGCAGCCTCGTTCTGTGGGTCAGACTCCGGCACTTTGCAAAGTTCCTTTACACTGATGTCCCTATTTCTAATCAGGCCATAACCAATCATACTGAAGGTGGCTACATGAATCAAGTATGTTCAATGTTCCCTTCTTTCTTCAAAAAAATCCTTTAGGAAAAAATTATATTTACTTACTTCCAACACTTGCTTTCTTGTTTTGTCTTTTATGAGACACAATCTCACTCTGTCGCCCAGGCTGGAGTGCAGTGGTGCAATCTCGGCTCACTGCAATTTCTGCCTCCCAAGTCCAAGTGATTCTCGTGCCTCAGCCTCCCAGGTAGCTGGGATTACAAGCATGTACCACCACGTCTGGCTAATTTTTGTATTTTTAGTAGAGATGGGGTTTTGCCACGTCAGCCAGACTGGTCTTGAACTCCCAACTTCAGGTGATCCGCCCACCTCGGCCTCCCAAAGTGCTGGAACTACAGGCGTGAGCTACCATGCTTGGCTCCCAACATTTGCTTTCTACTCGTATCTACTACAGCCATTAAAATAAATATTTTCTGATACTAACAATTTATATTTGGGTAACTGCTTCTTTGCAAAGTTTTAGTAGAATTTTAAGTTTCAATATTTTACATACACTTGAATTTACAAGTTGTTTGTTATACTTTAAATAAATTAAGTGTTAATAATTTTAAATACCAAGAATATGCTGGGTTTGCAGAGAGTGGAGAGTAAGCTGCCTGAAATAATTTATTCAAAGATGCTGACCCAGTGGATGTCACAGTTCTATCAAATTCAACACATCCCCTTTATATTTAATTTACATGGAACAAGTATTTATATAAGAAATACTTTACAGTGACCCCTCTAACTACCTGAAATGAAATGCACAGGTAATATAACCAATCTACATATCTATTTTTAAAATTAATACACTAATACAAATAAAATTTTTAAAAACATTTATGATAGAGACCAGGTTCGGTGGCTCAGACCTATAATCACAGCACTTTGGGAGGCCGAGGTGGGCAGATCACTTGAGGTCATGAGTTTGAGACCAGCCTGCAACATGACAAAACCGTGACTCTACTAAAAATACAAAAATTAGCGAAGTGTGGTGGCACAAGCCTGTAATCTCAGCTACTCAGGTGGCTGATGCAGGAGAATCACTTGAATCCCCGAGGTGGAAGTTGCAGTGAGCCGAGATCATGCCACTGCACTCCAGCCTGGGCAACAGAGCGAGACAGTCTTAAAAAAAAAAAAGAGAGAGAGAGACAGAGAGAGATTTATGATAAAAATATGCATTTCAGTATGTAAGTATCAGACATGATTTTAGCAGAAGACATACTAACCAGATGCTAATACCTATACATAAAGTCATAGTGAATGTAACAATTACAAATGCTCATAGACTAGTATACTGGTGACTCAATGCCATAAACATAATTTGATTTTTTGAAATGGTGAACCATTGGCCAAGTTTAGAACAAAGCAAAGTACAAGCTTCCCTCATTGTATACTGTAGTTACATTTCTAGATAATTCAGTGCATGTTAAAACTGAACAAAATATACTTTATGTTCCAACAATGTTTCAAATTTACTTAATTATAAAAACGTGTTTCACCTACACAGATATCCAATGAAACACTCAGAAGTCCTGCAGAATGCAGAGCTAGTCTTTGTTGTTTACAGACTGTCCCACACACTACCGGACTACTACCTACCCTGGCCCTAAAATGCCCTTAAAAATCATTCTGTTAACTAGAAACATCCTCACAAACTTCTAGAACACCTCCTAGAAAGCAATACTACCCCTACCACTGCCCCCTTGAGAACCACAGCTCTAAGAGTATTATTCCTGACTGAAATAGCTGTGCCTCAGAAAAACCAAGGAATACACAAGCATAATAAAGTATTTGCCAAATCACTGCTGATTGTAAATGTTCATTGTTAATAGTTTGCATGAATTAAAACAGATAAGGTGTCTATAATTAGTTCTGAAAGAGACACTTAAATTTAGCTTTGTTTTCAAGTCAAAAGAAATTCTTAAACAACACACGTATCTGCTGCACAAGAAAACTGAAGGAGAAAAATAAGGCAGGCAAACACTGACACTTGTGGTCATTCTGAGATTGCTTATTTGCAATCAGGCTAATTCTTGCTTTGTGAGTTCAAGGAAAGTAAAGTTGGTTCATAAATCATCCACTGACTTTAGAAGAAAATTACAAGCTTTTAATAAACATTTTACTTCTCTTCAAAAAGAGGAAACTACCTACACTAATATTAAATAACCAAAAAACAAGTCATTTGTCCAAATCCTTTATGTAATGAAAAAGACTGCATCTGATTATAAATAAAAACAGTCAAGAGAAATAAACTCCAAGCAAACATTACACAAAATTGTCTAGTCATCTCAATAAAACTAAAATTGGTCTCTCAATAATTGTGTCAAGTGACAGTTTTCAGAGTGGTATGGTGGAAATTATACAAGATCTAAAACATTAAGATTTTTGTACAGCATGGAAAAAAATAGCTGGTACTTCTGGTAAGCCCTAGCTGAAATTAATTACCTGAATTCAGAGACCAACCACTTATAATAAAGCACAAACAGGAATGGAGACCAATATAGGAAGACCGGATTCATGTCTCCCTTCTAATGTTACTCAAGGATATTTGCTCATTCCCATTAAATGAAAATCATCCATCCTGGTTGAAGGGCCCTTCCCCTACCCTTTCTCTTTTAATCTTTTTACCAAGGACATATCGTTGAATGTATATGCATAGATAAATAGATGATATAACTCCATGAGTTACTATTTAGTAGCCACTTGAACAGCAGATTTACATCTGATTCAACATGTAATAATCATTCAAAACCATTAACTACCTGAATACAAAAATAATTATTTCTACACCCAGTAAAAATTGAGACTTAGAAGGCATTACAATTCCTGTCTTTAAATTTTGACTCCTTGAAGTCTATACTAGACATGCCCAGGAAAATGCTAAAACCAGTCTGGACAGCTCTGGTCATAATGCACATAGTAATGACCACCTATTTTTCCATCACGGATGTGTTGTAAGATTAAAAATATGCTTATGCAAATGACAATTACAAGCCATTTATAACTATAAAACTTAACAGAATAGCTGCCAGTTTGCTGAGTCTGACAAAGAAACCTTTTCACATTTACTGAGTTAGTTTAACCATAGAATTCAGATGTTAAAAGAAACTAAAGGAAGAACTTCTACAAGCTCTCCTGTCATAAGATTTTTACAGCTTCTCTTGACTGGAAACATGCAGGTTGCTAGAAAAAGTTACTAAAGGAACTTTCTCTCACATCTACCCTGTTTTCCTGAACTTTTACATAAAGTTCTTAACTAACTTACACTTTTAACAAACAGGTTGGCCAGCCACTGTGGCTCACGTCTGTAATCCTAGCACTTTGGGAGGCCAAGGCAGGCGGATCACCTGAGGTCAGGAGTTTCAGACCGGCCTGGGCAACATAGTAAAACCTCCCCTCTACTAAAAATACAAAAATTAGCTGGGTGTGGCGGCACACACCTCTAATTCCAGGTACTCGGGAGGCTGAGGCACGAGAATCTCCTGAACCTGGGAGGCAAAGGTTGCAGTGAAACAAGATCATGCCACCGTACCCCAGCCTGGGCAATAGAGCAAACCTCCGGGGGGAAAAAAAGGGGGGGGGGAGGAAGGGAGGGAGGGAGGGAAGGGGTTGCAGGTGTACTTTAAAGTATGAAGTAAATTCCAGTTAAGTACACAGGCATCTTTTGTTAGTAGTATTTGGAAGTTTCTTCCTGTTTAAATACTTGCTCCGTAACATGTAAAGTTCAGTGGCAGGGGGAAACTCACTGGAAATTCAGGGACTCAACCCAATACTGGAGGGACCCACTAATGAGTAGGTTACCCATAAAACTCTCTTAATAATCAAAACCTATAATAATCCAGGAAGACATAAAAAATACCCAATCAAAAGAACTGGCAAAAAATAATTATTATTTAGTCCTTCCCTGGAGAAAGGGGTAGGGAATGTCTCTAAATCAACTTTGTATCCCCTATACATAATAAGCTATGACTAAATGCACATGTTGGTAAACAGTAGTTAATCAATACGTACCTGTTAAAAAAGTGAAAATATAAACATTCATTTATTATTCTGTTAATGATTCCTGGGTATGCTGTGCCAGTGTTCGAGAGAAAAAAAAAAAACTCCCACAATTTCTCTAACAGTGCCACGTAGTACAAAGTTTAAGAACAGAGAATGATGATAGTACTAGATAAATTTAAAAAAAAGAAAAAAAACACAGAGGATAAGAATTTAGATAATCTTGCTTCAATTCCCAGCTTGGCCTCTATTCTTACCAGTATTTATCTGACATTTGGACTAATTATTTTACAATTCCAGACACTGGTTCCTCATCTTTTAAGTGGGTATTACAATAATAAAACTACTAGAAAAGAGCCATTTGCATAACACCTCAAGTAAGCTTAGCACACAATCTAATTTTGAGTAAATACTTCCTAAAATGGTCATTGTGGCTAGCTTCATACTCAAATCCTATGTAAGGAATCACTGATAAATACTGATCTACAAAAATGCATCTGTACTTCTAGAAAATAAGTTATTTTAAGTAAGTTCTTAAGCATTACTCTGTTAACTAGTCAACTAATTTTTTTTTTTTTTTTTTGGCGGAGTCTCGCTCTGTCGCCCAGGCTGGAGTGCAGTGGCCGGATCTCAGCTCACTGCAAGCTCCGCCTCCCGGGTTTACACCATTCTCCTGCCTCAGCCTCCCGAGTAGCTGGGACTACAGGCGCCCGCCACCTCGCCCGGCTAGTTTTTGTATTTTTAGTAGAGACGGGGTTTCACCGTGTTAGCCAGGATGGTCTCGATCTCCTGACCTCGTGATCCGCCCGTCTCGGCCTCCCAAAGTGCTGGGATTACAGGCTTGAGCCACCGCGCCTGGCCAACTAGTCAACTAATTTTAAAAACAAAAAGGTAGTGAGTGAGAACTGTAGTATGAGTGGATATAGACTACAAAGAAGTTGGGTTTTAGTCCTCGCCCTCAAACTAGGAAAAGTCAAAGAATAGTCTAGGCTTTAGGTTTCCCATTTATAAAATTCTTTTTATTTTTTTCTTTAATGATCCTTCTAACATTTCTAATACAGTGGGGTTCTTAAAACTACAAAGCACATTTCATCAGCAAAGCTCAAAAATATGTGCACAAAAATTTTTTGAGTATCAGAGAAAATATAAATTCATATTCATTTGAAATAGCAGATATTAATGGGGGAGACAGATGAGATGAAGAGTATGTATATAACTGTTAACTTTTAGCTTAAGCTCCAAAACTATAACTTTCTAGGATTGAATTACTGTCCCTAGAGTCTCAGAGGAAAAACTGATAATAAAGGCTATTTACAACAAAAAAAACACATTTAAAAAAAACCTTCCCTACTGTTCTGCAGTAAGAAAAGCAGCAAGGTGCCAGCCCCAGAAACTAACCATATAAGAAAAATCTCAGTGAGTATGTAGTGCTAATAAAATCTGCTTCATGGCAAGTTATTAAATCTTCCTGAAACATCAGAGTAAGTAAACATTAATTAGTAAAATCTCATTACCCCCCCATATCCTATACAAGTGTCCTATATCTATTGTATCATTTTACTGAATTCTACGATACATGTAATTTTAAAGGGAAGGAAAAATAAATAAAAAGTAAATGCCAACATTAAAAAGTGACTTAAAATAAAGTTTTCTGCCATCAAGAACACCAAAAGCCACATAAGAGCAAAAAAGAAGTGGGCTGTATCACATCATGCATTAGTAAAGTAATCCATGACAGCTTATTTATATAAACCCCAGAAAACTGGGGGGGTGGGGAAAGGGGGGAGGAGATCTAAGTTACAAAGATATATGGCTTCAATAGAAACCATAGGTCTTAACTAGACATTAGTAAAATCAAGAGCAGTTTGAAAGCAGGAAAAAAAAATTCAAGAAGAGAATGCACTGAAGGGGTTAAATTACACCAACTCACACACAAAAGCTTATACTGCCTACACCCTATAAAAGCATGTAAGAAACATGAAAATTAACCTCTAACAGAGAAAACATTTAGAAAGCCTGTACTTAAGAATAAAGTTAAAAGGAAATAAGCTGGAAAAAATAAAATCATAACCATTCATTTTATAATCATCACATTTTCAAATTATTCACTCATCACTACACTTGCATTGAACATATATAATTTACCGCATAAAAGCAAAATCTCTAAGCTTCTCCCTACCTTAGGTTTTTAGTCAAAATGAATGCAAACAATCACGTGGGATTCAGCCAAGCAGTGACGTTAAATTCTGCTCTGTCAGAGAGAGCATCTGTCAAGCCCACATTTAAACTGCTGCCTGCCTGTGCAGCAGCTGAGGAACCGTGGATTTCATATTATAGACTAAAACCCCATTAAAACTGCTCGAAATCCTTTCTGCAGCTGCCAGGCAACAACGAAAGAAGAGAGGTAAATCCTATGCTTTTCCAATACAACTGAAGCACTACATTTTAGCTCTGGCTGCTTTACATTGCAGTTCAGTGTTATTACTAGAAATATGGATACTGAGGCGAGAACACAGCACTGCATTGTCCAGCCAGGAAAATAGCAGATGTAAAAAGCTTCAATGCATCAACTGTCGGGAAGAGTCAACAGTGCTACAAGCAGAACGGACAACTACAGCTCTTTTGTTTAACGAAAGACAGAGAAAATGAAAGAAAGGGAAAATTTCAGAAGACTAGGACCCATATGAACAAGGAGGGTAACTCGAAGACAAGCAGACAGATGGACACTTTGGATACTGTGAAAAGCAATCGCAGGAGGCAGACTGTTGGGGGATGTGCGCATGTTCGATAGCATCTTTTTTGCTGAAGTGATGGCGTGCCAAAAGTATTTTCAGTGGGCATAATCCTCTTCACATAAATGGCCTGACCAAGGAAGGTATGTCAATATCTTGTGTATGATAGTCATTTAAATGTATTACCTTTTTATAGCCCTGGAGGCACTAATACCTGATAAGCAAGTTCATACAGTTCACTGCCCTTGAAACTATGAAAGGGTTTCTTAATATCTGATTTTAAAATTTGTCATTGTTTAGAAGACAAGCTGTCACTGCTTTATGCAGCTAAATATGTAGCTTGGAGTAATTCTGGGTTATAGACATCAGACGGAAAAGGCAAATAAAAAGATGTGTTTAAAGGATTCCTTAAGAAATTAAACTTTAAAAAAAATCTGTAGTCATTTACAAAAAACACAGCAATATTCTATTAAATTGGGTCATACTGAATCCTTATCTAGTGAATTAAATGCTCTCTTAAAAATGGCTATCAAAAGAGACAATGCAGTGAAATTACATTAAATAGTAGCAAGGAAAACCTTAAGAGTTTTTTTTCAGAGTCCTTTTAAAACAAAACCTTAATACATAACAGTTTTTAGTAACAAAATCTTCCCTCCAACATCTCCCTAAATGAAGATAATGAACCCAACCAAAGAAAGTATCAACAAATTTTAAGTATTACCAAGCTACAAGAAGATACTAAAAGGAAAGCATTAACACAAGATCACATAAGGTAGTGTGAGTTTATGCATAACCAACCCCACAATAGAGCCTCCTGTTATTATAGTGTCCATGAATAGAACTTTAAACAAAGGGTCATCAACAGTTGATTTAAAAATTAACTATTTTAAATAGCTTGTATTTTATGTAAAAGACTGATTCCAAACGGTCAAATTTAACATTGTCTCTGATTATCATTTTAAAAGTAAAATTCAAAAACATAATATGAAAATACTTTGATACAAAAATATCCACAAACGGCAATACAAGGTCAAAAAATTACATATAAATGTAGCTACTATGCTTCCAGGCTATATTAATATGCAGTAATGAACTACTACCACTATATGTGTGTGCAGGGCACAGATAAATCAAATAAACTATTTTAGCAACAATCATAGAATAGCAACTCAGGGCTCAAGAACGCAAAGATATTTCTAAAATTTTACAAATCTATCAAAGATCCTGATTTTTCCTCAATTTCAAACCACAACTCAGTAATTATCTAAAAATCACAAAAGACAAACATTTTAAAAATATGTAACTCCTGCATTCCAAAGTGATGATTAAACAAGTTTACCAGACTCTATTACATCTCAACATCACTCTCAATCATGAATTTTTATTTTAATAAAGACTAATAATAAATAGTACTAAAAAATATGGTTGTAAAAATTTCAAGTCCCTCTTGCTACCTTTATCTCTCAATATTAAAGTCACCAATTAAGCAGTTTTATAAGCTATACATCTCAAAATGAAAGTGTAAGTTTTTCTATTAAACCATCACCAATAGACTAAAGATACCAACACTTTTGAAAGTCAAATGATAAAAACTGTGTGTGTACTGAACAACATTTTACAGTAACATTCTCCCCCACGAACTTCATCCACAAGTTATAAATACAAATTAATAGTGCAAAGGTATCAAAAAAGAAGAGAAAAACCAAAGCTATTTATTTTCTAAAAATGTAAAAGTGCAAAACTATTTTGCATACTATTGAACTTTCTTGTCTTGCTCTCTCTTTTTAAGAATTAAAATACAACAGGCAATAACTGGAGAGTAACTTTATCACTTAATAAAAAACAGGCATGGTTATTTAAATTTTATATTCTTTTTTAACAAAAAAATTTGTAAGACCTGAGAAACTTTTAATAATTTTAATAAGGAATTTTTTAAAGGCTAGACACATGTACTTCATTTATCAATGGGAGATTTATAGTTACATATGGATTTAACATCTCAATAGCTTAATATCTAAAACATACAAATACCATGAAGTCTAAATTAAGATGCAGCTCTATTACACACTGTTACAAAATCATATTAGGACCAAAACTATGTATTTATGCTAGATTACAATATGCAATAATTTGCTGCTTTCTGTAATACTAAAATACTTTGGAGACATGACTTTGGGTATATTGTTCTTATAAAAGCAACAAATTATGATTATTTTCCATCATTCATTTACTCAGTCCTTTAACTCAAACATCCATTCAAACATCTGACCTTATTGTTTACTCCTTCATACACCATCAAATTTACACTTTAAAAAAAAATCTAAATGACTGGACTTCTATCAGATTCCAAGTGTTATTATATCAGCAGAAAACAGATACACTTAATTTATCTTTGTAACACTTAGAATAGATCAAATAAATTTTAAAAGCAACTTTTGTTTCTTTTAAATTTACATACACAACCTTTATATCTACTGGTGTCTTTATGAAGTGGAGGGGAGAGTCATTACCATTTACCAAATACGTTATTTGGAAATAAAAGCTTAAAAATAGTTCCCTAGTCTAAAAAGAATGGCCAGCTACTTACAAGTACAAGAAGGAAAACACAGAGTTTCTAAATCAGAATGCTCAGCTGTATTATTTTCAGCTTAGCTCATAGCAGAACTATGTTTTGTTGGTACAGTGAATAGCCTTGGTTTTCATTATAGTAATGTTGAGTTTAAATTCATGTAAATAAATTCCAACAAATAGCACACTAGATGATTTGCTTTTAAAATTCCAAACTTAAAAACACTGTTCACATCTTTCAAAATGCTTAATTTTTTTACATTTTAGAAATATTATAACTTCTAAAAGTACTCTGTAAGCTCAGAAACTAGAAATTTCAAACGCTGGTGCCTATACAGTTGGACCTTAGATATCTGTTCAAATTCCCACCTACTTGCTCCTCCTAGTGGCTGCTACTATAACAGTACTTTCATTCATTTATGTCTAACACTTTCAATCAGTATTTTCAAAGTACTTAACGTTATGTATGTGAATTTTACTTTACAACTATTCAATTACATGGAGATTCCCATGTAAATTCCATTTCCTAGAAGTAATTAAATTTATGCCAAGGTTAAACAAATTTAATGTTAACCATGACTCTCAATATCACAGGCTAAATACACACATTTATGTACACACTGTAATTTCAAATAAATGCTCCTATATTAAAACTTTTTAATTAATTAATTTCTTTTGCTTAAAGAAGTAATTTTCATAGCAAAAAGTTGGAAAAAATAAAATTACATATTCATCACTCTTTCTTGCCAAAAAGTTTTTTCCTGTTTTAATGGAATTCAAACCATAGCTCTTCGCCCACCTCTACTCCCTCGACATATTGGTCTCAAAAAACTGAAAACAACAACAAAAACACTAACAACAAACATGAACAAATCTGTGCTATGCACTGAAAACCCTGTTGCAAGATAACATAACCAGTTTTTAACACACAGCATCATGAACCTCACATATTGCCATCTCATACCTTTTTAAAATACAGGGCTCTTACTGTGCTAATGACAAGTTCTAAAAGTTTAACAAATTGTCTGCATGTAAATTTAGAATAAAGCACAACTCAAGGATATTTAAAACTATACTGTGAAATTCAGAATTTTAAACAGTTGGTTTCAAAGTAACTCTTTTAATTCTAACGTGGAGACTCAACCAAGATGTGTAACAGTGTTCTGCCAAAGCCATAGATAATCAAAGATAACACGCTATATTTTAAAATTAATCTTAAGTCTAAGAACAATTATATCATGAATACTTCATATTTATTACAATGAAAAGTTAAAATTTTTGGAAGTGTTAATCATTTATTACTGTCTAAAAATCCTACACTGAAGTTATTGGACACTGAAAATTAATTTTGACAGGTGCATCTTCTCATTGACTCTTTCAACACAGTAGGGGCCAATGGAAACATGCCAAGCAGTGTACTGTGACTAACAGAACTCTGCCATAATCAACCTTGCACCGTCTGTCCCACAACTGATACATGACCATTTTACAAAAAAGGCCTCTGACTGTGCACCATACCACCAATAGTATGTCAAATCAATTTTAATTAATGCCAATAAATTTTCCATCTGCTCCTAAGGCCTTTTTACACAATCTTTCTCAGAAATCTAGTAACATTTTTCTTGAATACATGTAACTTTTAAATCTTTAACTTGGGTCAAAAGTACAAATGACCACTGTACCAAGACAATGAAATGAATCCATTGCCTCATCTCTTTAAAATGCTCACCGTGCTAAAAAGGCATATTTTTAAATAAATTAATCTTGTTCTCAGTGATGTTATGTTGCCAAGGGGAAATAAATTATAAGTTTCATTCCTGGATTATATTTTCACAGCTTAAGACATTCCTATTTGCCCTGATCATATTAGTATCCAAAGTCCCTTTCAGGCAGTTCTGTAAACTTTTGTGCTTCATTTTTGTAGAATGACTACAAGAGAGACAATGTGACTGAATTAGAAAATGATTGCCAAAGAATAGTATTGATTAAGGAGAAGAAAACATTTTTGGTCACCAATCTCTCATATACCACTACGGGACATTTACAACATGCTTCAGTGGAGGAGAAGACACTGCTGCTTTGCAAAGATGACCTGGAATGCCAAGAGGTCTCTGTTCCGCACTCATCTTATTGGAGTACTTTCTCTAGTGTTTCTTTTTGCTATGTTTTTGTTTTTCAATCATCATGACTGGCTGCCAGGCAGAGCTGGATTCAAAGAAAACCCTGTGACATACACTTTTCGAGGATTTCGGTCAACAAAAAGTGAGACAAACCACAGCTCCCTTCGGAACATTTGGAAAGAAACGGTCCCTCAAACTCTGAGGCCTCAAACAGCAACTAACTCTAATAACACAGACCTGTCACCACAAGGAGTCACAGGCCTGGAGAATACACTTAGTGCCAATGGAAGTATTTACAATGAAAAAGGTACTGGACATCCAAATTCTTACCATTTCAAATATATTATTAATGAGCCTGAAAAATGCCAAGAGAAAAGTCCTTTTTTAATACTACTAATAGCTGCAGAGCCTGGACAAATAGAAGCTAGAAGAGCTATTCGCCAAACTTGGGGCAATGAAAGTCTAGCACCTGGTATTCAAATCACACGAATATTTTTGTTGGGTTTAAGTATTAAGCTAAATGGCTACCTTCAACGTGCAATACTGGAAGAAAGCAGACAATATCATGATATAATTCAACAGGAATACTTAGATACGTACTATAATTTGACCATTAAAACATTAATGGGCATGAATTGGGTTGCAACATACTGTCCACATATTCCATATGTTATGAAAACTGACAGTGACATGTTTGTCAACACTGAATATTTAATCAATAAGTTACTGAAGCCAGATCTGCCTCCTAGACATAACTATTTCACTGGTTACCTAATGCGAGGATATGCACCCAATCGAAACAAAGATAGTAAGTGGTACATGCCACCAGACCTCTATCCAAGTGAGCGTTATCCTGTCTTCTGTTCTGGAACTGGTTATGTTTTCTCTGGAGATCTGGCAGAAAAGATTTTTAAAGTTTCTTTAGGTATCCGCCGTTTGCACTTGGAAGATGTGTATGTAGGGATCTGTCTTGCCAAGTTGAGAATTGATCCTGTGCCCCCTCCCAATGAGTTTGTGTTCAATCACTGGCGAGTCTCTTATTCAAGCTGTAAATACAGCCACCTAATTACCTCTCATCAGTTCCAGCCTAGTGAACTGATAAAATACTGGAACCATTTACAACAAAATAAGCACAATGCCTGTGCCAACGCAGCAAAAGAAAAGGCAGGCAGGTATCGCCACCGTAAACTACATTAGAAAAGACAATTTTTTTTTTCAAATGTGCAATTTGTAAATATTGCTAAAAGCATGTATAGTTAGAACTGATTACATCCGTAGGACAAGTTTTAGTTAAAACTCATCACATAAAGAAATTCAAAAAGTATTTTTTTAATTTCTGAAGAAATTTAATTCTGAAAATTTCTGAAGAAGTTAAGTCTTAAAACTATAACATTATATAACAAAAAAGGTGTCCCAAAAGATCTACTTAAAAAACTGTATAAGGGGATTCTGTGTATTAACATGCAATAATAAGCATGCATAAATCAACGGTTCAAGTCCTCTGTTAGGGGCCAATAAAATGTATCTGCATACATTTTCCACATAAATTTTAATTTAAGAAATGACAGTCAAAAGATCCTTCATTTTAGATATAGCTTTTCATTTTAATATATAATTAAATGTAAATAAAACATCACTATCAATTTTAAGGAAACTTTGTAATTGTGCAAAGGATAAATTTTTTGACCTGACTATTTTAGGGTTCTAAATGCAATAAGATTTAGTTGAGTTATTCCACAAACACATTATAAAGTTCAGATGTTTCATCAACGCAGTTCTCATGAAACTATTTACTTTTTAAAAATAACTGAGATATTCTTTTAAATTTCTTTTATTAATACTCACATATATCGGGGAAAATTATTTTGACATGACGTGATAAAATGTGAAAAACTAATGTGTCTCAGGCTCAAGTTTTTAGTTATTAAATGTTTCAAAACAGACAAGTTTTGTTTCCTCATTGGTGTTAAGAACCAAACTGCTATTTCAATGAGTTATTCAATTAGACTAATTACTGCACTTTTAAACAGCACCACCATTTAATTTCATGTATATCTGACTTCGAATATATCTGTAAAGATAATCGAAGCAAAATTACTTACTTAAAGGCACAAATAGGATGTACTGTTGAAAAAAGATAAAGAGTGCGGTGCAGTTTCATTCAACACATTTTTAAGATGCATGTCTGCCAAAATGCAACACACGGGAAGTTTATTTCCTGACAGCAGGTGTACACATGCCAATACTTAACCATTTTATGGCACCTATTTCTTTCTTGGAGTGCCAAGTTTACAAATCTGCAGTTTTTAATTTGGTAGATGACAAATATTCTGAATCACCAATTAAAAACCTTTTGGGGAGGGATGGGGAAAACTATAAATGTTTGACAAACATAATTCTAGGATGAACAATGTATACAATGCACTTTTATCAACTTTTTAAAAATAAAGGAAAAGAAAAAACTTTACTGAGTGTTATGATACAAGTATTTTCACAGTAATTTTGTTTGACTCCATCATGAATTTTAAAATCAAGAAAATACCAACCTACTAACCAAAATAGTGTTTTTATTCCATACAGGTATGTAAATTTGTCTATTTTTAGTCAGAATGTTTCTTAATTCTAATAACAATCATTTTTACCTCTGATTCTATTATTAAGGGATAAATCACCAGAAGAGAATTGTAACATTTGTGAAACTTGAAAACACTAAAACTGTTTAAGTATTTATTTCCATTTCAAATCAGTAGACTAAGCGTTCTATTCTAAGCGAAGTGATTCTGAAAGCTATCTATGTAACACACCCCAGTTCTTGGATCAAGTCTGTTTTTCACTTAATTTATCCTATAGGACTACAGAAACACCAGAATTACTTAATAAAAGTCACAAATAAGAGGATAACACCAAATCAGATCAGTATGTTTGACAGAAGACAAAAGGAATCCTTCCCTCAGTATAGAATAATGTTCTCTGATTTATGCTTCAAAAGTTAAAAAAAAGTGTGTGTGTGTGCAAAGGTGTGTACATAGAGAACTCAAGCACTATTTGTTCAAATTATGACTATAGTGCAAGATCTTTAAAAGATAGTAATTTCCATCTGGAAAAAGTTTTTTTAAAAATGACTCATGAAAAACAGATAACAGACACCTAAATTCTTCCTATCTCAAGTTTCAATTTTAAACCTATAAAATTTATAAAATCTATGTAAATTTCTATATTTCTAACACTATCTTGAAAAACGACACTAATCTGATATCAGACACTGTGAGTCCTCAAAGGGGACTGGACCAAATAGTATAAAGTGTCTTTATTCTGTTGAAAATCCTTACTTTAAAATAAATATTATATTAGTTTACTTTTGACTTTTCCGCAACAATATTCAAATGGTTTTCTTAAGCAAAATAAGCTGATAGTGTATATAAACATCTCACCACTTGTTAATTGTGCCTTCGTCATCCCAATGCTATGTGATCTTTATGTACATACAAATACAATTTTAAACGACAGCTTTGCTTTTGGTCAAAGAAAAGGGTACAGAAATAACTATGTAATCTTTATGTTCAAAGTGTTAATAGGTACTTCAGAAGATGAAAACACCAAAACTTTCAATACTTACAATACTTCTTTATTTTGATCAAGTATATCCAGTGCTGAAATTCTAATTCAACCAAATAATTGAGATTTCTCCTCACACCTCTTTGTATACAGCATAATCACACATAATCTCAAATGCAATTTTATTGATATTCTATTTCCAGCAAATTCTACAAAAATAATACCAATAACAGCAGTAGAAACTATTTACTGATTGTACAAGCAGTATGCTTGGTACTGTGTTGAAGCACTTTACATACACGATCTCATACAACCCTCATGAACAACACTAAGAGACAGGAAAGACTTGTGTAAGAGGTTAAATACCTAAGATCATACAGCTAGTAAAGCAGCAGATTTCCATTTCAAGGATCATGTTCTTAATCATTACACTGTTCTGCTATTATTTCACATATGACAGTTGATTTAAAAAAAAAAAAAGTCTAAAGCTGAGCAAAAATGGTCTGTCCCTTTACATTCCCATTCTCTGTTCTTCATCTTTTGCCAGGCCTCCAGGCTTCATACCATTTTCACACACTGGAGGGGCACCTGATATTAGGAGCAATAAAGACAAAAGAAAAGACAGTATATCTGATCCCCCAATTATTTTCTCTTCTTTCCAGTTGTTTAATGGTGACAGGAACCTTTGCAAAGCATACACATTACTGTTTACCTCTTGCTTCTTTGGGCCCTGAGGCACAACTGTAAACAGCAGGCAGGTGGCACTTAGAAATTATAAAATATGCTTATTTTTGAAGCACAACTGCTAATTTTTAATAGATAAAAGTAGAACTGCATTTACCCATCCTACTGTCTGGTCACCTGCCATTTTGTCATGAGAAGGTAAAACCAGTTTATCCAAACTATTCAGATAAATTTTCTTTTTTTGTCTTTTACTGTTTAGCTAGGAAATTTCATTATGAGACTAACATAGCTTTAAAAAGTAGGAAAAAAAATTCCTGTTGACAGACATTTCTAAGGCATCTCCAAGAATTTCAATGTATCATTTAGACATCACTCCCAGAAGGCAGACGATGGACATTAAATACTAAAATGGGATAGAAAATCCACTACCACCAAATTTTACAGTAATAAAATTGTTTGGTGCTCCTATGATGATTCCTTAACGCTCTGTAAGACAATGTCCTCTGTCTGCTATGCCACCTGAACAAATCCTTGGCAAATGGATCCAAGAACAACAACTCCTAAAGAGGACATGCTGAAGATTTTGTGTCTGTTCATAACCAGTATTCACGATCAAGACTCAAAAAAGCAAAACGGTTCTTGTGTATACAACATAATGGAGTTGATACTACGTTGAAATAAATGCCTTATTACTGGGAAAAGATCGGGGAAACAGGGTTTAGGGGCCTATGTTTGCACCACCATGAGGGAGGGCCAACATAGCCCCAAAAGTAACCACAAAACTGACTGCCTGGGTCTGATACGATGTAAAATGTTGTCTGAGTCTAGAAATTAATGAACAAAGAAAATTAGTCCACTATTTCATATTTGTTTAACATTTAAAATTTGTTTTAAAAATGTGTTAAAAATTGTATTCCCTTATCAGGGATCTGTTTGTCTTCTGACAGGGTTAATGAAAAAAAAAAAACTACAATCTTCTTCCTAAGAGATTCATGCAAGAGAGGGAAGAGAATGACTCCTATATACTTCAGATAGAAAGCTAATAGTGGGCAAAAAAAAGACAAGTAAACTTGATTTTTACAAAGTAAAGTTTTAATCAAAGGTCATTAGAAAAACCTCTAATTTAGAGTACAATTATACCTCAGTATCTGTGGGGAATTGGCTCCAGGACTCTCCACAGACACCAAAATCCACAGATGCTCAAGTTCCTTATATGAAATGGCATACTGTTTGCCTACAAAATATGCACATCCTCCTGCATACTTTAAGTCATCTCTAGACTACTTATGATACCTAATACAATCTAAATGCTATGTAAATAGTTGTTACGCTGCATTATTTAAGAAAAAATAACTCACAAAAGTCTGTACATGTTCAGCACAGGCATTGTGGGTTGGTTTGTTTAAATATTTTCGATCAGCAGTTGGTTAAATCTACGGACGTGAAACCCACGAATATGGAGTGCCAACTGTATCTGTATGTCTATAAGTCATGTACACTTAATATAAACTAAAACCTAAGTTATCTTCTATCATCCCAAATTTAGTACTTTTTCAGTATTCCCTATCTCAGTGCATGGCTAACTGTAGTCAACTGGCACACAGGAGTACCAAGAATCACCTTTGCCACTTCTTTCTCTTGCTATTGCCCATATCCATTTAACCCAAATACTTACTTGGATCCCTACTGGAATCCATCTACTTTTCTTCATCTTGCCCCTCTTTAAAACAGCATCACTCATTTTTGAACTACTGCAATACCTTTATAGACAGTTTCCTTATATCCACATAATCTATTGCCAATATTACAGTCAGAATGTTACTTTCAAAACACAAAGCTAGGGATGCCATCCCACTGCTTCCATGGCTTCTCAATGTACTTAGGATAAATAACAAAATCCCTAAAACCCTTGGCCAGCTACAAGGCCCATAAATGATTCTCTTCCTTGCTAAAGCTAATCCCTCTACCCAATCTTTTGATTCCATTCATACCTCCTATCTCACTGTAAATTATTCTCTCTCTCCCTCGGGGCTTATTTAAAAGAAAAAAATAAAAAATTCCTGGATAAGGAATAGTGAATTACAACCTGACTCAATTAGACAGTTTAAAGCATTTTCATTTCATTTAAAGGAAAATGTTTTACAATATCAAATCAAGTTTTCTCTACAGTGAGAAAGGATAGTAGTGACACGGAGAGAAGGGATTCCAGAGATGTCAGCAAGTAAGGTCTATAGGCCTTCATGATGGCTGGATACTAGAGATGAGAGGGGAGTAAGTGGCAAGGATGATGCCTAAGACACCAGCCTGAACACTGACAGGGTCATTTACTGAGAGAGAAAACACTGTATAAAGAACCTGATTCACCAGGAACAATGTAATAAAGAATCATCAAGCAATGTATAAAAGGATTGTCAAGTGGTACTGAGGGCCTATAGAGATTACAAAGCATCATTAAAAATATGAATTATAATTACCACTCTATGCCCATATGAAAGTATGGAAAATAACTAAAAATATATAATATAGGCTTCAGATTCATTTGAAAATACTTCTCAAGCAACACTTACATGCAAAATACTCTGTTCTCAGCACTGGAGATATAGTGGAAGGCAAGAAAGACATAGTTTCTACCTTCGAATTCATATAAAGAAAGATAATCAAAGAAAACAAATGAACAACAAGATAACTAGAAGAAAAAGGGTCCTGAAGAAGTGGCTGATGAACTGAAATCTGAATTATTAGAAGGAATCAGTCTTATTAAGAGCAAGGGGAAGAATATTCCAGACAAACAACTGAAGGACAAAGGCTAAGAGGTAAAGAACTTGCCAAGTTGTTGAAAAACTCAGAAAAAGCCACCGAAAAAGACTTGTAGTCAAGGCCTTTTTTAATATGTACTGTCCGTTTAGAGCATGAAACTGTGGCTAGAATTCAGAAGAATTTTAATGAGAAAAAAATTTACAATTTTATTTTTATTAATCTCTAAATGAAATTAATGCTTTCCTCAGGAATTATTATTATAATTCTTCAGTATTATTATAAATGGTTACAACTTTGTCACCAACAAAAATCAGATTTTTTCATAACATTAGAATAAAGATATCACATAACATAGAATAAAGGTATTACGTAAGCTCATTATACTTCTAAAATCCGGTATTTATCAAATTTGTCACTAGATCGAGTTACACAATGCATTACTAAAGAAGCACAAATCATGTCATAAATGTGTTTTTTAAAAATACAATTGGTTTTATCTTATGTATTTTCTTTTATGCCTTAAATATAATATTCAGAAAGAGGATTCACAGGATTTCCAGTTTGCCAAAAGCACCAATGGCACAAAAAAATTATGAACTACAGTAAAAGATACTTGAGATTCCTAACAATGCAACTTATGGTGCTTGTTTGGGTCCTATTTCCAACAAACAAATTACAAAAAGACAATTTTCAGGAAATCAAAGAAACTGTAAAATGAATTGTGTGTTAGATTATATCAATAATATTTATTTTGTTGCATACAATGGCACTGTGGCTATGTCTAAGATGTCCATACGTTTAAGAGAGGCAAAGTGTTCAGGAACAAAATGACAGTGTCTCGATTTTGCATTTAAATACTTTGGGAAAAAAAGGAAGAGGTGGAACAGATAAGGAGAGCCTTTAAAAATGGTAATTATAGAATCTGTGTGATGGGAAGATGGAAGAGCACGTGCTATTTTCTCTCATTATATTTATGTTAGAAATGTTTTATAATTAAGTAATTAAGAAAACCAAGAAAAAGAAATAGAATAAGGTATACCCTTTTAATAGCTGCTTCACAGTAAGGAGCCTCTCTAAAGGGAAAAGACCACAAAAAGGCACAACGTGCAGAGAGCAAACCAGAGAACAAGATTCCTTTCTCTAGGTTTATGTTGCCCTAGACCAGGTTGCCTGGCTTGATGAGTGTGCAATATAACCAGGGATTTTTCTCTTTTCTCCACCACTGTGCTCAGGAAGACTGCAAGAATCCCAAAACTTGCTATAGTATTCATATTTTTTGACTATGTACTCTATCTAAAGGCACTCATGCACTCATTTCAAAGAAAAAATAAACCTAAATCCATTATATCAGCTATCTGGGCCTAGAAAATTAAGTCTTTGATCAAACTAGTACATCTTGGTATTAGAAATACCAATGGTTTAGGAACAATAATCTTATAGTCTTAAGTTACCAAGTAACAATCAAGTTTAGGCCTTCTATTTAGGAGGACCTGACAATTCAGAACACAGGATGGCAAAAGGAAGAGGGAAAAAGGATGCAGTGCCAGGTAACTGTAGGCTTCACAACTGAGAGCAAAAAGTCTGAATGGAAGAGTGACGAAATGCTTGACTTAGGCAAGTGGGCTATACAAGATGGTTCCCGGGTTGTCAAAAAAATGACAAGAACTGAAAGAGAACTCTTTTCATTTATGTTAACTGGGATGAACTACCCATCTCTCGGATCTTAGCATATTTAAGGTAAGAACACATAAAAGGCGCTATAACCTGCAGTAAGGTTGGCTCACTAATCCTCTCTTCTTCCCTAACCTATTTGTACAGTTCCGCTCTCCTAATCTGTCATCAAACTCAACAGTCTCTCTCCCATCAACTGCTTGTCTTTCTATTGTAAGTCTTTTCTCAACTTGGCTGACATACAAAAAAAAAAAAAAACTTTATCATATGCTGTTATAAATCAGTTGGATATCTTAACATAAATATTACTCATTATAAGCAATTTTCTTTAATAAAAAAAAAAGTACCAAAAATCAGCCAGGCACAGTGGCTCACGCCTGTAATCTCAACACTTTGGGAGGCTGAGGTGGACCAATCACTTGAGGTCAGGCGTTCGAGACCAGCCTAGTCAACACGGTGAAACCCCATCTAAACTAAAAATACAAATATTAGCCAGGTGTGGTGGCACACACCTGTAGTCCCTGCTGCTGGGTAGGCTGATGCAGGAAAAGCACTTGAACCCAGGAGACAGAGGTTGCAGCAAGTCGAGATGCCACTGCATTACAGTCTGGGCGACAGAGAAAGACTCTGTCTCAAACAAAACAAACAAAAATCAACTCTGTTTAACATTAAGCAACCAAAAATTCATAAAATTTTTATTCTTCCAACACTAACAAATACATCTTTTTTCATTTATTAAAAAATATTGATTGAGTGTGGTGGCATGCAGAACAATGGTCCTCCAAAGATCTCCATGCACCTTAGCCCCCAGAACCTGTGAATATTTTAACATTACATGGCAAAGTTACTTTGCAGGTAACTTTAAAATAGGGAGATTTTCCTGATGGGCCCCGTATAATCACATGGACCCTTAAGAGGAAAGGAGAAGAGTCAGAGAGAAACACAGCAGAAGAGAAGAACAAGGGAGAGTCAAAGCATGAGAGGGACTGTATCCACCACTGCTGATTTTCAAGATGAAGGAGGCCGTGAACCAAGTGGCCTCCTGAAAGTTGAATTAGTCCTCAGTTTACATCCAGCAAACAAACAGGGACCTCAGTCTTAAAATCACAAGGAACTGAATTCAATCAACAACCTCAATAAACCTGGAAGTGGGTCCTTCTCCTCAGTTTCCCAAAAGGAACACATTCCTGCTGACACCTTGACTTCACTCTGTGAGACTCTAAGTGGAGGCCTCTCCCTAAGCCATGATATACCTGAACCTTGGATTTACAGAACTGTAAGAGAGTGTTTTAAGCTGCCAAACTTGTAGTAATTTGTTACCGCGACAATACAAAATGAACAGACGAAGTATCTACTTTGTCCCAAGAACTTTGCCAGGTACTGGGAATATAGCTGATTGATTGATAACCTGATAGCTGGGACACAGGCTCAACCATGTGCAGTGTGCAGCAGAGGCTAGTTCTTTCTTGATCCTGTTTGCTAATAGTTCTTAAAGCAATTTGCTTGCCAGTGTGTGCCTCAGTCTCCACAGTTGGAAGACAGCAGTAATCACACAGGGCTTTTCTCTGGAGGTGTAAACACTTGTGAGTTACCATCCATATAGTCCTTGGATAACCTGTGAAGGCTTAACTGCCTCCTGAAATGCATCTCCCACAAAATGCGGCTGTGCCCCCTACGCTCACAGATGTGGTTTGGAAAGATGTTGCGCCGGACGCGGTGGCTCACGCCTGTAATCCCAGCACTTTGGGAGGCTGAGGCGGGCGGATCACAAGGTCAGGAGATTGAGACCACGGTGAAACCCCGTCTCTATTAAAAATACAAAAAAATTTAGCCGGGCGCGGTGGCGGGCGCCTGTAGTCCCAGCCACTCAGGAGGCTGAGGCAGGAGAATGGCGTGAACCCGGGAGGCGGAGCTTGCAGTGAGCCGAGATTGCGCCACTGCACTCCAGCCTGGGGCGCAGAGCGAGACTCTGTCTCAAAAAAAAAAAAAAAAAAGAAAAAGGAAAGATGTTGCCTCCAGTTCAGGGTATAGCACTTACTTGATGAGATAATTAGACATCAAAAGTAACTCAACAAAAACAAAAGATAACAAATAGGATCTAAGCAAAAGAGCCTCCACACAACAAAAGAAACTGTCAACAGAGTAAACAGAAAACCAACAAAATATGGGAAAATTTTTGCAAACTATGCATCCAACAAAGGTCGAATATCCAGCATCTATATGGAACTTAACAACAACAACAACAACAAACATTAAAAAGTAGGCAAAGGGCATGATCACTTTTCCAAAGAAGACGTACATGTGGCCAACAATCACATGAAAAAAGGCTCAACATCACTAGTCATTAGAGAAACGGAAATCAAAACCAAAATGAAGATAACATCTCATGCCAGTCAGAATGGCTATTATTAAAAAGTCAAAAAACAAGATGCTGGCAAAGTTGTGTAGAAAAAGGCAGGCTTACACATTGTTGGTGAAAGTGTAAATTAGTTCAATCATTGTGAAAGAAACTGTGGCAATTCCTCCAAGACCTAAAAACAGAAATATCACTTAACCCAGCAATCTCATTACTGGGTATATACTCAAAGGAATATAAATCATTCCATTATAAAAATACGTGCATGTGTATATTCACTGCAGCACTAGTCACAGTAGCAAAGACATGGAATCAACCTAAATACCCATCAATGATAGACTGGATAAAGAAAATGTTACATATACACCATGGAATACTATGCAGTGATAAAAAAAAGAATGAGATCATATCCTTTGCAGGGACATAGATGGAGCTAGAGACCATTATCCTTAGCAAACTAATGCAGGAACAAAAAAACAAATACTACATGTTCTCACTTATAAGTGGGAGCTAAATGAATGATAACACACAGATACACAGAGGGGAACCACACACACTGAGGCCTATCAGAGGGTAGAGGGTAGAGAGAGGATCAGAAAAAATAACTAATGGGTACTACGCTTAATACCTGGGTGATAAAATAATCTGTATGACAAACCCCCATGACACAAGTTTACATATGTAACAAACCTACACCTGTACCCCTGAACTTAAAAGTTAAAAAAAAAAAAAAAAATTACAATTACAAAAGGGATCACACTAAGAAAAAATACTCTTCGGGATTTTATTTTCAAAAACTCATTTGGAAACACATCTTACAGCATTGCCTCTTACTGCTTTATAAAACCCAAATTCATCATTAACAATTTTAATATTCTTGCATCTCATAAGATAAACAGGAAAGTAATTTTATCTACAGTACATAGGTATCAGCCATTACACAACTACCTCCATTCTTACAAATTTATTTCATTTTTTATTTGTTTTGAGACAAAGTCTTGCTATGTCACCCAGGCTGGGGTGCAGTGAGGGTGCAGTGATGTGATCTTGGCTCACTGCGACCTCTGGTTCCTGGGCTCAAGTGATCCTCCCACCTCAGCCTCTTTAGTAGCTGGGATCACAGGTATGTGCCACCACGTACAGCTAATTTTTGTATTTTTAGTAGAGACAGGATTTCCCCATGGTGGCCAGGCTGGTCTCGAACTCCTGGCCTCAAGTGATCCAACCACCTCGGCCTCCCCAAGTGCTAGGATTATAGGTGTCAGCCACCATACCTGGCATCATTCTCACAAATTTAATGTAAAAGTTCACATTTTTACTTAATGCATATGCCAGGTATGGGTGTGTTTAAATAGCATCCTTCCTAAAATTCATCTAAACACCAATTTCTAAAGACGTAAAATTAGACAAGTACTAATTACTTGAATTAGAAATAAACAGTTGCCTCCATATTCATTGATAAAAATTTAAGTCAAGAGTAACCAAAATACAGCAGTGAGCCAAATACAGGCCACTACTTGTTTCTGTATGGCACACAGGCCAAGACTGGATTTTACACTTTCAAATGGTTGAAAAAAAATCTAGATAATCAAAAATATTGTTTAAAATGTAAAAATTATATGAAATTCAAATTTCAGCATCCATAAAGATTTACAGTAATGCAACCAAATTCATTCATTTACCTATTGCCGATGACTGCCTAACAGCAGAGGTCAGCCAGAAGCGAAGGCTTAAGCCTGTAATCCCAGCACTTTGGGAGGCCGAGGTGGGTGGATCACCTGATGTCAGGTGTTTGAGACCAGCCTGGCTAACTTGGTGAAACCTCGTCTCTCCTAAAAATACAAAAATTAGCCAGCGTGGTGGCAGGTACCTGTAATCCCAGCTACTCAGGAGGCTGAGTTAAGAGAATTGCTTGAACTCGGGAGGTGGAGGGTGCAGTGAGCCAAGATTGCACTACTGTACTGAAGCCTGGGCAACAGAGTGAAACTCTGTATCAAAAAAAAAAAAAAACCCACAAGAAAAATAATATGTTCTTTAATGTACAGTAAAATTAGATGGCAAAGCACTGTTTACCATCTAACGCAATGACACTACACGTGTGCTAAAAGAATACCATATAAATATAACCAGACTAAGCACTCCTCACAACATTCCCAACTCACATGAAAGGAATGGTCAGAAAAGTTAAAAAATTTAAAATGGAGTATCTCATCACAAAATTTCTTTACAAAAATTAAAAAATTAACATTGGGCAGCAAAGCAAATTTGAGAGTTTCCATGTTAGTCAAGTAAGGAAAATGGTTAATCTATGGTTAATTAATTAAATTTGATTTGATTAAAGCAGTCAAAAAATGTATTCAGAGAAAATAACCTTGTTTTAGACTACTGGCCTTTCACTACTGCTTAAAGAGTTGAGGTCACGGTGCAGCAACATCAACTGTCAATCAGAAGTCAAGGCAAATGACTGAGTGGTTTTCTTTGGCTCTTGTTAACATGTTACTAATACCACTCAGTTGCTGTTTATTTGAGGAGTCCAAGTCATGTTTTTGAAGTGGCTGAGGAATTAGCCTCTATGAGCAGTCTACATAAAATAACTACAGGAATAATTTCAAAGTAGTTCAGAAAACACTAATGAAGTACAACCTCAAGGGGAATCTATTAAGACGCTGATGCTACCAAACAAACAGTAGTTAAAACTATGTGTGGAGCTGAAAACAACTTAGATGGGCAAATTTAGTCCACCTAAGAATTCTACTAGATTATTTTCTTGATTATTTGCAGATTTATCACTGCCAAAGGAGGGTTATGTAGAAGTTCCCCAATTACACAGTTAATGAATTTTGAAATAATACATAAAAACTCATTATAAACCGGCATTGATGAATTTGCAATCAATTTTGGTAACAGAGAACACTAACTTGGAACTTCAATTAAGCAAAATGTTATCCCTCACACCCAAAAAGAAATTCCATTATTCTCATTATCAAACCAGTATTACAGATTATCATGCATTGTACTTGTCATTAAAAATTTGTGACCAGCCTGACTAACATAGAGAAACTCCGTCTCTACTAAAACTCCGTCTCTACTAAAACTCAAAAATTTGTGACCAGCCTGACTAACATAGAGAAACTCCGTCTCTACTAAAACTCAAAATTAGCCGGGCGTGGTGGCACAAAACTGTAATCCCAGCTACTCGGGAAGGCTGAGGCAGGAAAATCGCTTGAACCTCGGAGGCGGAGGTTGCAGTGAGCCGAGATTGCTCCATTGTACTCCAGCCTGGGCAACAAGAGCAAAACTCGGTGTCAAAAAAAAAAAAAAAAAAATTGTGAAAATTTGATTTATCTCTTGTTACATAAGTACCTACATAATTTCTGGGGTTTTGTCTATCGACCTGTAAGCCTAAAATACTTAAGTTTCCAGCCCTTGAAAGAAGAGGTTTGTCAATCCCCAATTTAAATCATCACATTCAAACCATTTTAAATCACTATAGACTAAAAAACATAAAGAAATAATGAAAACACACTTAAGGCTGGACGCAGTTGTTCGCACCTGTAATCTCTGCACTTTGGGAGGCTAAAGCAGGAGGATCGTTAGAGACCAGCCTGGGCAACATGGTGAACCCTGTGTCTACAAAATACAACAAAATTAGCTGGGCACGGCAGTGCATGCCTGTGATCCCAAATGAGGTGGGATCAGTGATTGAGCCCAGGAAATAGAGGCTGCAATGAGCTCTGACTGCACAACTACACTGCAGCCTGGGTGAGGGAGCAAGACCCTGTTTCCAGAAAGAAAGCGAAAAAATGCACTTAAACTATACAAACTCCTACTATATTACTACTTTTGCTCATACTTGACTCTTCATTTTTATATTCTCATTAAAAATAATATCACATTAAAGTTTCTAAGAGTTCAGCTTAGACAACAAACACTGAATGGTTTTGAAAATTAGGTTTTATGACTAACTTGATAACTGTTTTTTAACAAAGTCAACCTAAAATTACAAGGCATACCAGAACTTACGGATAAAACTCATAGTGAGGTTGGACTGTAGCGGGGCGTGCCGCCAAGATGGCTGAATAGGAACAGTTCCAGCCTCTAGCTCCCAGCGTGAGCGACAGAGAAGACAGGCGATTTCTGCATTTTCAACTGAGGTACCGGGTTCATCTCACGGGGGCGTGTCAGACAGTTGGCGCTGGTCAGAGGGTGCAGCCCGACCAGCGAGAGCTGAAGCAGGGCGAGGCATCACCTCACCTGGGAAGCACAAGGGGAAAGGGAAGTCCTTTTCCTAGCCAAAGGAAATTGAGACACACAACACCTGGAAAATCAGGTAACTCCCACCCTAATACTGCCCTTTACCAAGGGTCTTGGCAAATGGCACACCAGGAGATTAAATCCCACACCTGGCCCACAGGGTCCCACACCCAAGGAGCCTCCCTCATTGCTAGCACAGCAGTCTGAGCTCTAACTGCAAGGCGGCAGCCAGGCTGCGGGGGGGGGGGGGTGGTCCACCATTGCGGAGGCTTAGGTAGGTAAACAAAGCCACCGGGAAGCCCAAAATAGGTGGAGGCCACCACAGCTCAAGGATGCCAGCCTGCCTCTGTAGACTCCACCTCCGGGGACAGGGCATAGCTAAACAAAAAGCAGCAGAAACCTCTGCAGATGTAAATGTCCCTGTCTGACAGCTTTGAAGAGAGCAGTGGATCTCCCAGCACAGGCTGAGATCTGAGAACAGACAGACTGCCTGTTCCAGTAGGTCCTTGACCCCTCAGTAGCCTAACTGGGAGACATCCCCCACTAGGTGCAGACCGACACATCACACCTCACATGGCGGGGTACACCCCTGAGACAAAGCTTCCAGAGCAAGAATCAGACAGCAACACTCGCTGTTCAGCAATATTCTACCTTCTGCAGCCTCCACTGCTGATACCCAGGCAAACAAGGTCTGGAGTGGACTTCAAGCAAATTCCAACAGACCTACAGTTGAGGGTCCTGACTGTTAGAAGGAAAACTAACAAACAGAAAGCACACCCACACCAAAACCCCATCAGTACGTCACCATCATCAAAGACCAAAGGCAGATAAAACCACAAAGATGGGGAAAAAGCAGTGCAGAAAACCTGGAAATTCAAAAAATCAGAGCGCAGCTCCCCCTCCAAAGGAATGCAACTCATCGCAAGCAATGGAACAAAGCTGGACAGAAAATGACTTCGATGAGTTGAGAGAAGAAGGCTTCAGTCAATCAAACTTCTAAGAGTTAAAGGAGGAACTATGTAACCAGCGCAAGGAAACTAAAAATCTTGAAAAAAGAATGGATGAATGGATAAAGAGAATAATCAATGCAGGGAAGACCTTAAAAGAACTGATAGAGATGAAAACGGTAACACGAGAACTATGTGACAAATGCACAAGCTTCAGTAACCGACTCGATCAACTGGAAGAAAGAGTATCAG